>NW_013667162.1:77199-92018 GCF_000517525.1 Limulus polyphemus
CAAAGTTAATGGTTACCAGTTGTTTGTCCTGAAATAGTGTCATCATCAAAGTTAATGGTTACCAGTTGTTTGTCCTGAAATAGTTTCATCATCAAAGTTAATGATTACCATTTGTTTGTCCTGGAAATATCTTCATCATCATAGTTAATGGTTGCCATTTGTTTGTCGTGGAAACAGCTTCATCATCAAAGTTATGGATTACCATTTGTATATCTTAGAAATAGCTCTATCATCAAATTTAAGATAAGGGTTGCCATGAATACGATCGTGTGTAGAAGTCTTCTTTTCCATTATGTTTATAATAGTACTTGGAGCGATGATAGTATAGACTAAGAACTAAACGAGGACGATGGGAGTAGGATTGAGGATGAGATACGAAACGTTAATTAGGATTTCTAAAGTATTATCTACAAGCTAGTAGATTGAGTAGAATCCCCTTTACTGAGAGCAACAAACTCGATGATTCAATGTCCAGTGAGAGATCATCAGGCATTTAATTAGTTATGTATTTGTGGCTCATCTTCCAAATCTCGTGTAGAACAAGATGTGCCCCTGTAATCCTTTCTTTTCTGTCTAATGTTGCTATTTTGCGCTAAAGCCACTGACAAGTTGACATCTTAAGACTGACTTGTTTAATAGTTTCATAATAGGCCTTTGAATGAATTATTCAAAAGATCAAAGTTAGACTTAATACAGCGCGATTCACACGAAGTTGGACTTAACACAGCGCGATTTTCTCAAGTTGACTTAACACACTGCGACTCTCTCAATCTTGGTCTTAACACAGCGCGATTATCTCAATGTTGGACTTAATAGAGCACAGATCACTCAACTTGGACTTATTACAACGATTTGCTTAAAGTTGGTCTTAATACTCGCTGTATTAAGTCCAATTTGAGTGAGACGCTGTATTAAGTCCAAATTCGAGTGAATCACTGTATTAATTCCAACTTGAGTGAATCACTGTATTAAGTTCAAGTTGATTTAGTGACGCCTTATTAAGTCCAACTTTGGGCCATTCGCGCTTTTACTCAAGTTGGACTTAATACAGTGATTCATTCAAGTTGGACTTAATACAGTGATTCGCTCAAACTTGGTCTTAACACACTGATTCACTCAAGTTGGACTTAACACGCTGATTCACTCAAGTTGGACTTAACACACTGATTCACTCAAGTTGGACTTAACACACTGATTCACTCAAGTTGGACTTAACACGCTGATTCACTCAAAATTATTACACTTGAATTATAAGGGCAGGTGTAACGCTGTATTATTTTTTGGGGTGTGCTTCAGAAGTTCCTTATTGTCCACGAATTTATGAAGGGGCTAATAGATACCCCCCTTATGTGCAAGTTTCAGATGCAAACGTTTCTTGAGTTGTGGGTCAGAATTAGCTTGGGCTGTGTTCTGTATACTGAAATTATGCACGATGTTATTTGTGTCTGCGTCTGAAGAATGTTTTGAAGAAAATTTATTTCAAACACAGCTAATAAAGTGTTTGACTATTGGACATAATGTTGAGTACGTGCACGTTACCCTGCCAACTATTCGCTTGCGTCAAATCTGTGGCGTCAGTGTAGTGCTCTTTAAATCCCAGGTCATTTAGAGTGAACAGGGGAACACCGCGAGTCACGTGGTGTAGAGTTACGTCATTCACGGTCTATATCATAGCAACAGTTCCCGCTGCGGAAATAAGCACGTTCAAAGGTTGTTAGTGCGAGTACCGTAAGAAGTCACCCAGGATTACACACACGAACCGCGTCCGCGCAGTTTCATGCTCAGGTACGTCCGTCAAAAGCCAACGTTCCAATCGCAGAGGAGAGTGTGTCTTTCAGAACAATACCGTCTGCTCAGTTTTGTTAAAAGTTACTTGTTAAAACAACGGATGCTTCTGTAGCTCTTCGGCAGCCTATCAGCTGGCTCCTCCCTTCTCCGTTGTTTCCCATTTGTCGACGAACGTTTTCTAAGTCGTCATTGGACGCACCACATTATTGTACTTGCTCACGGCCGAAAACAAAGAGTAGGCTAGCGATCCGCCCTCTCGTTAGCGCTTTATCGGTAGCTCTGCGATCTAGAAAACTTAGTTACCCGACAAACCGTGCTGAGCGTATCGGCAACTGTGAGATCTAGAACCGTGCTGAACGTGCGAAGCTTGGAAGCTCCGACACCGAAAAAACACCCTTAGTGAAACCTGCCTTATACTGTTTAGACCGGGCTTTTTCTCCGTACTAGCACTCCAGCAAGTGACGACGTCACCGGCTTCATGGTGGTTCTGTAAGTTGAACCCTTTCTGCTCTATACTTTTACTTAGTGTTTTAGTTATTGTTGTTTTACGTTTAGATGAAACTGTGTAAGGCTTAACTCTGAATGATTAATATGCGACTTTTGAACTAAGAGTTAAAAAATGTAAAAGAACGAGTTATTATTATTATTTAGTGTGGGTGAGAGAGACCGGTTTCTGAGAGAACTGTTAGTTATTGTAATAACGTTATCGGTCAAAAAAGGCGTTGTTTAACTCTTATTTCAAACCCTCAGAGTAATTCTAGAGTAGGACGAAAAAATATGTGTTGTTTAACTCTTATTTCAAACCCTCAGGGTAATTCTAGAGAGATTGACGAAAAAATATCCGTTGTTTAACTCTTATTTCAAACCATCAGAGTAATTCTAGAGAGATTGACGAAAAAATATGTGTTGTTTAACTCTTACTTCAAACCCTCAGGGTAATTCTAGAGAGATTGACGAAAAAATATGTGTTGTTTAACTCTTATTTCAAACCCTCAGGGTAATTCTAGATTGTAGAACGAAAGAAAACTCACGAGAGTTAATATAGTAAAAAACGATCTATCAAAGGAAATTATTGATAAATCAAACCGCGCAACTTTCATTTTTCTAACCGAAGAAAATAACCGGTCAGTCTTTGGCTATGTTAAATGTTAAAGGAACGAACTGGTAGCACTGTTCTCAGAATTGGTAATGTAAAGCCAGTTAATCGCAGCTCGCATAAACATATGGGATTTTACAACACAATAAGGAACAGTAGGACAAAAACTGACAAATATGTGCTAATCAGATATCGACATTAGTTGTTAGACTTACTAGAAGTAATAAATAAACCGTATCGTTTTCATTAAAACTTGTATAATAGATAGAATAGTATAATGTACATTCATATTGAACTTGATCAACTTGGAAATCAAGTTGTGGTGTACATTTATACTGAACTTGATCAACTTGGATATCATGTTGTGGTGTACATTTATATTGAACTTGGTCAACTTGGATATCAAGTTGTGGTGTACATTCATGTTGAACTTGATCAACTTGAATTTCAAGTTGTGGTCTGGAAATGATCTTTCTCTTACATTAATAAACTTCACTAAGCAGCACAGTCGATGCTTTCCAGAGCCAAGATTACAACTCCCACAGCAGGAAAGGGCTTGCGTTGCCTTCCAGAGCCAAGATTACGACACTTACAGCAAGGACGGACTTGCGTTACTTTCCAGAGCTAAGTTTACAACTCCCACAGCAGGAAAGGGCTTGCGTTGCCTTCCAGAGCCAAGATTACGACACTTACAGCAAGGACGGACTTGCGTTACTTTCCAGAGCTAAGTTTACAACTCTCACAGCAGGAAAGGGCTTGCGTTGCCTTTCAGAGCCAAGATTACGACACTTACAGCAAGGACGGACTTGCGTTACTTTCCAGAGCTAAGTTTACAACTCTCACTGCAGGAAAGGGCTTGCGTTGCCTTCCAGAGATAAGATTACGACACTCACAGCAAAGAAGGACGACGCACTAATCGCTTGAATGTTAGACTATTATAAAGCGGTAGAAGCAATCGGACGTGCCTGCGATGTATATAGTATCTTGTTCTTCCAGTTGGCATCTTCAGCTCATCCGAGGTCATTGAATAATATATAATAATAGAAATGCATTTCAGAAACTAGTAGGTAAGCTTTATTAATAAAGCTTAGGAACTTTGATAATCATTTAATTAAACGTAACCACATTATATTTCGTTATTTGCTACGTAAATAGCCATGGGATCGTTATTCCAGTTTTTGTGTTTATTGGTTAAACTATAGGGTTACACACCACTAAACTATTTTCTAAGTTGTGTTCGTGTTTCACTAATTGTCTGTTGTTACAATAACTGGTTCAGTTTTAATAAACTTTGTAATAACGAGTGGAAATGATCTCGTTTTTAGATTGTGTCGTTATAGCACCAGTCCTCGTTTTCGAACTACTGTTATAGCACGACTTAAACAAATCATAGTGGTGAGTCTTGACTTTTGTTTCATCCTGTACATACGACTTCTGGTCCGTGTTGGTGTGATTCTTGTGTACATGATTATTACCGAGATGGTTGTTATTAGCTGAGGTCACCGATTAAAGTTACATATCACCTTGACTAACAGATCACTTGTAACCTAGTGACTAACAGATCACTTGTAGGCCTTGTCTAACAGATCACTTGTAACCTCGTGACTAACATATCACTTGTAGGCCTTGTCTAACAGATCACTTGTAACCTCGTGACTAACAGATCAATTGTAGGCTGTGACTAACAGATCACTTATAACCTCGTGACTAACAGATCACTTGTAACCTCGTGACTAACATACCACTTGTAGGCCTTGTCTAACAGATCACTTGTAACCTCGTGACTAACATATCAACTGTAGGCTGTGACTAACAGATCACTTGTAACCTCGTGACTAACAGATCACTTGTAACCTCGTGACCAACAGATCACTTGTAACCTCGTGACTAACAAATCACTTGTAATCTCGTGAGTAACAGATCACTTGTAGGCCTTGTCTAACAAATCACTTGTAATCTCGTGAGTAACAGATCACTTGTAGGCCTTGTCTAACAAACCACTTATAACCTCGTGACTAACAGATCACTTGTAACCTCGTGACCAACAGATCACTTGTAACCTCGTGACCAACAGATCACTTGTAACCTCGTGACCAACAGATCACTTGTAACCTCGTGACCAACAGATCACTTGTAACCTCGTGACCAACAGATCACTTATAACTTCATGTCCAACAGACCACTTGTAGGTCTTGACTACTGCTCCTACTAGTGTCCACCTTTATTTTAACTGATGTGTGATGGTCCTCAGCTAACTGGTATATGTCAGCTAATAACTTTAGAACCAGGCGGGTTGATACCAGAAATATGCCAATTTATGTTCGGTGTTCTACAAACAATTTAATGAACTCGTAATCTACGAGTCACGGGTTTGAATCTTTGTTACCGATCATACTCGCCCTTTCAGCCATGGGGGCGTTATAAAGTGACAGTTAGTCCAACTATTCCTTGGTAAAAGAGTAGCCAAAGAGTTGGCGGTGGATGGTGTTGACTAGCTGCCTTACTTCTAGTCTATCACTTCTAAATTAGGGACAACTAGTGCAGGTAGCTCTCGAGTAGCTATGCGCGAAATTCAAAACAAACCAAACCAAACCAATTTGATGATGATCCTTTATTCTTTAAAGCTTTTAACATAAGTAGCCAATATTCATTTTTTTACAACGTATAGTGATCTGTTGTGATGGTTTCAATATGCAGCCACTAGCAATAAGGTGTAGGAAACTCTCACCAGAGGGAGGTTGGTTTATAGTTCGAAACCTGTCTCTGTTTTTGCATGACTGTTTATAGTATTTATTTAGTTAAAATAAATTAATACGCAATCGCATTTTTTCCAGTTGATTCGCACCAAGATTTATATAAACTGTGGCCCTTGTTTTTCATCTTTTTTTTTTTTCTCAGCTATTTCTTGTTCTTTATCTGGCAACCGAAACTTTCACGTTCTCTGTCTTTCATGGCCAAGTGTTTTCATAGTTACTGAAGGATATACGTGATTGTAACACGAGACGTAGCTCGCTTATCCTTACAGTTGCTATGATTGGTCCATCCAAAATGTGTTCTGTAAACTCTGGAGACTTGACCAGTGGTGGCCTTGACTCTATTCACAGTTGCCTGGAGTCTCCCATCATCTGGTTAGTGTCCTGGGAACGAGAGTCTCATGGCTGAGTGTTATTACAGTTTTTATTAGCGGCCTTTGTTTAGAAAAATTGCCTGCCTAGATGCGTAAAACAAACACTGGCTCCATGCTGTTTGATTTCATCGAGTTCTTATTGTTTTAATTACTGTTTCAAATAATTCCTTTTAGGAGTTGGTTATATAAATACGGCCACAAAGATAACCATTGACGTCACTCTACTAAGAAATTTGACATTTTTTTAGATATTTGAATTTGTATGACGTTGATAGGAGCAGGTTTTGTGACTTGAATAGTATACTTGACACTTCTTGGAATTAAAAAAAAAATGGAGGGGATCGGACTCCATCAATAATTCGGGTTAAGTTTATATGCGTGCATGCATGCTATTGGTTAACAGGGACTCTAATAACACATGGAGTTAGTTCTTTATGGTTTGGTTCGTTTAGTTTATTTTTAATTTCGCGCAAAGCTACACGAGGACTATCTGCGCTAACCGTCACTAATTTAGCAGTGAAAGACTAGAGGGAACGTAGCTAGTCAACACTGCCCACCGACAACTCTTGGGCTATTATTTTACCAACGAAAAGTGTGACTGACCGTCACATTATAGCGCCCCCATGTCTGAAAGGGTGAGCATGTTTGGTGGGATGGAGATTCGAATTCGCGACCCGCAGATTGTGACTACACCGATCAAGACATCGATGACTTTAGGGTTTGATCCCAGCTTATCTAGAAATAGAATTTTATATACGGTTTGTTCAATATGTTTACTTCTTGCGGTTTCTCGAGTAGGCGCTCTTTTTTTTTTTTGACTTGTAGTTGTTTTAATATTTTTTATTCCACTAGCAATGCAAACACGAATTCGGAATTTCATTTTCATTTTTGCCCCCCCAGTGGCACAACGGAATTTCTGCGGACTTACAATGCTAGAAACCGGGTTTCGATACCCGTAGTGGGAAGAGCACAGATAGCCCATTGTATAGCTTTGTGCTTAGTTACAAACAAACAAATTTCCCTTTTCCCCTCTTTTTTGTGTGATGCGAAAGTCGAGATGCAATTGAAGAGTTTTTTTTTTTTCGCCAAGGAAAACGGAAAACATCATTGGGTGGGACTTGGCCGGCTCACACCGGAAGCAGCGCCGTCTGGAATTATGCTCCGCAATGGGCTATGCTAATATTCGAAGCTTTAAAGCAATACCTAAAACCTCCTGCTTTAACGATAGTTCGTTATCTAAGCGGACCACGTGCTATTTGTGAGTGTGTGGATTCTGCCTTCCACTTAATCTATGTGTCTATGAAGTCCTGTGATATACAAGCCAGCCTTAAAGTTCAAGCTAATTGTAGAGTTTGTTTTTTTTTAATTTCGCTCAAAGCTACACGAGGGCTATCTGCGCTAGCCGTCCCTAATTTAGCAGTGTAAGACTAGAGGGAAGGCAGCTAGTCATCACCTCCCACCGCCAACTCTTGGGCTACTCTTTTACTAACGAATAGTGGGATTGACCGTCACATTATAACGCCCCCACGGCTGAAAGGGCGAGCATGTTTGGTGGGACGGGGATGCGAACCCGCGACCCGCAGATTGCGAGTCGAGCGTCCTATCCACCTGGCCATGCTGGGCCTTAATTGTAGAGTACCTACGCACACATCTCACGGGTAACAAACGCTTCGTTAGAGTCTTCGTGTGAGAAGTTATCAGAGACTCCATAGTCATCACTACTGGAATTCTTTTCTTCTCTTCACCATTTCTAGTTAAACATTAAAGTAAACGGGGTTTGCGCCGACATTCAAACACATATCACCCGTGGAAAGTTTTTTTTTTTCCATTTCTGTTTATTTGCTTATAATGTTCGCACAAAACTAAACAAGGGCTCTCTCTGTGTATAGCCGTTCCTAATTTTGAACTCGGACACTAGAGGGAAAAAACTAGTGAACAACACACACACAGATAACTCTTGTCTGACCGAATACTGGGATTTGACTAGCACACCCACGGCTCCAAAGTGCGATACCCCTTTTTTACCACAACTAAGATTCTTCGGATTCACAGTCCAAGTAATTTTATTCAAAATTAAAGTGCATATTAAGGCATATTTTTTTTTCTGTGGCTGTTTCAAATTGTATGTTATCTCGATGTGAGTGAGGTTCTCAGAAGTTTCTTATCTTAAGCTCTGTGGTTCTGCTTTTGGCCATACAAGCTGGCACTGCCTTCCTACACAAGTAATATTACCCTAGTCCTATGAGAGGTGAAACCAAACAATATGTTAAAATAGCCATTTTATACTTGCAACAGTATTTATTCATGACATGAATCTTCATGTTTCATACTTCCTTCTAGTGTATTATTTACTGCAACCCATAATTCTGTGTATAAAGCTCAATATTCTTCTGTATTATTTACTACGCCCGTAATTCCATATAAATTACAATATTCTTTTTATCATTTATTGGAAAACCCGTATTTCTCTATAAAGTTCAACATTATTGTGTATTATTTATAGAAATCATGACATCTGTACAAAGTATTATTCAGTGTAACCCCTAGTCTATAATAATAACACTCAGTTTTTGCCTGTCCTGAAAATGCGCGTGCACCTAATTAAATGCGCACGCGCTTCCACTTCAACAGACGTAAACAAAAGGCGGATGTAAATATACTTTAGTAGACATTTTGTACAGCAACATATTAAAAGCTTATAAAAGAGTTTTAAAAAGGTCTGACGTTAGGTTGTAAAATAACATTATAAGTTTATTTATTGAAGGTATTAAGTACGATAAAGTTTAGCCCTAACTAAACTAAAGTAAAAAACGTACACAGGTTACAGTATTAATTTATCTCTTTATCGATTATATACCATACTTAATAAAGGTATAGGCCTAAGACAAGTGGACTTGTATATTTCAGTGCCTGTGATTAGAATTATTTTGTATTATTCTAGAAATCCTATATTTAAAGAAATACTGTTGTAATAAAGATACTAAATTGATCGCAAATGTCTTGTGGGTCTCTGCTAGTAATGTATTATTCATGTCATTCGTAATTCTGCATCCCTTTGTATAATTCTGTAATATTTAGTTTAACTCGTAATTATTTATTATTCAGTGTAACCCATAATTCTGTAATATTTAGTTTAACTCGTAATTATTCACTGTAACCCATAATTCTGTAATATTTAGTTTAACTCGTAATTATTTATTATTCACTGTAACCCATAATTCTGTAATATTTAGTTTAACTCGTAATTATTTATTATTCATTGTAACCCATAATTCTGTAATATTTAGTTTAACTCGTAATTATTTATTATTCATGTAACCCATAATTCTGTAATATTTTGTTTAACTCGTAATTATTTATTATTCAGTGTAACCTCATAATTCTGTAATATTTAGTTTAACTCGTAATTATTTATTATTCAGTGTAATCCATAATTCTGTAATATTTAGTTTAACTCGTAATTATTTGTTATTCATTGTAATCCATAATTCTGTAATATTCAATGTAACCCATAATTCTGTAATATTCAATGTAACCCATAATTCTGTAATATTCAGTGTAACCCGTAATTCTGTATAAATTGCACATGACTATTTTTTTTCTCCAAACGGTGGATTGGTCAACTAAATGGACCTTTACAAGTCATGAAACTTATCCAATAATTACTGTTTATATATAAGACCACAAACGGTGAATTTTATGTCTTTTTATAGACATGTGGTCATGCGGGCTTTCATTTTTCATTATTGGACATGTCATGAGGTCAAATAACTCCCATTTATATGCATTTCAAGATCAGACCCGTGGTCAGATCGTTGATCTTCCATTTTTGCTCATTCCCAGATTTGAGATGTGTTCAGATCGTTTCATTTAACTTATATGTATCAGACATGTGTTCAAACCACTGGACCTGTGTTTTTGAGAATTTTCAGATCAGACATGTGGTCAGATATCGTAGCTTTCATTTTTGGTTATTCATGGATCAAACGTTTATTCGTACTGACTAACAGTAGTTTCTTTTAATCGTATAGCCAGATCATCTAATTCTATAACATTTATTCCTGTTTAACCACTATTCAGATCAACTGACAGTAATTTCTTTTTAACCAAACACCAGACATGTATTCAGATCAACTGGTCTTAGTTCCTGTTTAACTACACATCAGATATGTATTCAAATTAACTGACAGTTATTTCTTTTCAACCAAACACCAGACATGTATTCAGATCAACTGGTCTTAGTTCCTGTTTAACTACACATCAGATATGTATTCAAATTAACTGACAGTTATTTCTTTTCAACCAAACATCAGACATGTATTCAAATCAACTGACAGTTATTTATTTTTAACCAAACATCAGACATGTATTCAGATCAACTGATAGTAATTTCTGTTGAACTACACATCAGACATGTATTCAGATCAGCTGATAGTAATTCCTGTTTAACTACACATCAGACATGTATTCAGATCAACTAGTTTTCATTGCTGTTTATTCACAAATAAGAATTGTACTAAAAACATGAAACTTTCATTTGTTGCTCACTAACAGACCAGACATGTGGTCGCGGTACTTAGGTTTTGGTTTTGTTCGCTTTGTAAATTAAGAAGTACTACATATGGGCATGCGTAATTCTCTTTGGGACGTAACCACAACCTCCTAACGAGTACAAGTCATCAGCCTTTCCTAGAACCAGAACTCATCAGTTTTTTGTCGGGTAATTTCCTGGAAAAATTGTCTGTTTTCATACATGATTTGTGACTTTGTTGTTTTTGATCCTGACACAGCGTCTCTTGCTTATTAGGTGAAAACGAAAGTATTGAAATCATTGTCCGGCTTTCTTGTGTCACACGTGTTTGGCTCCGTAAATTGGTGGATTTTTTTATATTTTTTTTGTATATAATTTAAGATTCCAGTAATTAAAGGGCTCCTATTACATGTTCAACTCACCACTGTCGTTAGATAGCTCCTATTTCGAAAACATAAATACGTGATTAAATTGGATGAGAAAGCACAATCCGGCTCGTTAAAAACAACAAAACAAAACGTAGCTTTCTGTGTGGAGGATGGGTGATAGGAACTTTGAAAAAGCAATGTGTTTGTAGAATCGTATGCTAATAATCTAAAAATAACCAAATAACATAGTTCGAATTGCAAAAGTCTGTAGGTTCGCCTTAAACAGGATGTAACCTTCTATTAAATAAAGGTCAAGTAAAAACCTATAAACCTAACAACAACTAATGGACAAGCTTTTAATGAATGTGATAGTAAAATGTACGTATGTCAGTATAATTGACACGTGTCATCCATCTTGTAAACCGCCACAGCTGCTAGTGTTAGTACACGTGTTCCTCAGTCTGTTTCTTACTGACAGGTGTTTCCGGACGACTTGAATTCAAGTTTGTTTTATGCTAAGAACGCGTGCTGCATTATGGGAAACCCAGAATACAAAAAATATGTTTAACCTTAAAGGCACAAAAAAATAAAGGTAATTGTAATGTATCGCTTTATCTCATGCGTTTATTGATAAACAACTAGTTGAATGTTTTTTTTTCTGTTGTGCCTTTGGATGGTAGAGAACGATTGTTGTGTTAATAAATTATTAACTATTTTTTCGGTTTTTTATCATTATTGGTTATATGTGATACACATATGTTTATGTATGTGTGTAGTTATCCGTTATTATGAATTGTTGGTTAAATGTGATCCCCATATTTGTATGTCAGTACGTGTGTAGTTATCCGTTATTGTGAGCTGTTGGTTATAATGTAATCCACATATGTATATGTGTCGTTATTATGAGTTTTTGGTTAAATGTGATTCACATATTTGTATGTCAGTACGTGTGTAGTTATACGTTATTATGAGTTGTTGGTTAAATGTGATCCCCATATTTGTATGTCAGTACGTGTGTAGTTATCCGTTATTGTGAGCTGTTGGTTATAATGTAATCCACATATGTATATGTGTCGTTATTATGAGTTGTTGGTTAAATGTGATTCACATATTTGTATGTCAGTACGTGTGTAGTTATCGGATAGAGCATAGAAATAAATCAGACCTCCAGATGGTGCTTTAGGCATGTGAGGATTTCAAGCATCTTTTGTCCTCTCGCTTTGTTTACTTTTGATGACCCAGGCTATTGAGGCTATCTTTGAAACTTGTGGTCGTGTCGAAAGAGATTGGAAGATAAACGGGTGGATAATTTCAGTTTATTCCCATGAAAACATTAAAAAAACAAAATTAAATCTTGGGTAATAAACTTGTTTCCTATATTGTGTTAGTCTACAATAAATAATAAATAACTCTATATCACTGTAGAATATTAGCCGCAATTCTTTGACCACTGCCATCTCCATGGAGCTGTGATATAAAAGTGCTCTTAAAGCATCTTTGTCTAGATGTTTATTTTCTCGGAGCAGCTGGATAAATATCACAAATGGTTCATCATTACAAGGAACTGTTAATCACAAAGTCAGTGTTGTAGACGACAGCCTGAACTTCACGGTAAAACACTGGTATTTTGGAGTCGAAACTTAGACATACTGCAGATGTTACTGAAGTTCATGTGGCAGGAAAGAGACAATGAACAACGGGTGTGTTGTCCTACAGTTAGAACGGCGCTAATGCTCTGAGAGCCTTCTTCGAATACTCCAAATTTGAATACGATAGAAGATAAGAGTGGCGTGGGTCTTAGGGAGAAGTAGCGATGGTGAAAATACAAGTGACGTACATTCTTTCTCGCGTATGTTTCATACTTTTTCTACCTAGCAAAAGAAGGAATAACTTAACGATCCGTGGAATGAGCTATTTATTGCAGTTCAGAAAATCCACTTGACTTCAGCTTATACATAATCTTTAGTTGTATTCACATAAACAATGGCTGTTATACTCAAAAGAATGACTCAAAAATAGCTTTTTGATGTTTGTTTTTTTAACTGTTCCAAAGAACAAATTTTAGTAAAATAGCGACATTTACCGAGTAGATATTTATAAATATTTGCTTTAAATATGTGATGGAAGACAGAAACCATTCAGTGTAAGGTTTAGGCCTAATAAGGAATATTTAATGTAGAAAACCCTGTTCACTTTGAGTCGTTATATTTGAACATACGAGTGCTGAAATAGAGTTTCACGAACTAAAAACTCTACGAAACTTATCTATTGTTTTGTTTTTCTTATCCGATGAGGCTTAGCCTTATCGAAGTTTTCCGATTAGGCTTAACGTCGCAACGCTTGAAACAATTAAAGCATTCTCTTAGGATGATGATTGAAAGAAACTTAAATATTTTTTAAATATTTTTAAATTAACGTGAAACATATTAGTTCAAGACAATGCTATCATTTCCTTATTTTATTTTATACTTCTAACGTTGGGACAGTCTAATAGCAACCTGATATCAAAAGATGTTTGCGTGTACATTATTTTCAAGATACAAAGATTTTTTAAAGTGCTCCTAAAACCTCTAATTTAAATAAGTCATCGTTGTCATGTTTTCTACAAAACACAAAAATCTTCAAACCTGTTTAAGAGTTGCTCATATTGCGATTTATTATTGAATTTTATGAAGATTTATAATAGCTTTTAAAATTAGTTCAATGTTGTAAACATGTTAATGAAGTTTCAAGCTTAAAAAATGCAACCTTGTGGTCTCAACCGCCTAGGTCAGACACCTCTAAAGTTCAGGCATAGAAGTCTTGAGTTTTCAACTCTCCCAGGTGGCTCAGATTAACGGTTCATAATACTAAAATTCGAGTTTTAGTCCCTGCGATGGACACAGCACAGATAGCCCAATTTCAAACTGACCAGAGGTAAGACAACCCGCGACAAAGACATTGTTTCTTTGAACGGAAAAACGTTATTAGTAGTATTAAAACAGTAATGGAATTTTCACGCGCTGTTTTATATTATTATAGGATCATTAATAATAATTTAAAGGTGGACTAATAATGGGTTTCGAATATTAAAAAAAAGAGAGAAACAACAGTAGGCCCGGCATGGCCAGGAGGTTAGAGCGCTCGATTCGCATTCTGAGGGTCGCGGGTTCGAATCCCCGTCACACCAAACATGCTCGCCCTTTCAGCCGTGGGGGCGTTATAATATGACAGTCACTCCCACTATTCGTTGGTAAAAGAGTAGCCCAAGAGTTGGCGGTGGGTGGTGATGACTAGCTGCCTTCCCTCTAGTCTTACACTGCTAAATTAGGGACGACTAGCGCAGATAGCCCTCGTGTAACTTTGCGTGAAATTTAAAAAAAAATAAAAAATAACAGTACTTTTAAGGACTCTTTATTTTACTATTGTTTTAAGGAAATTTTAGTGCATTAAAAGAAGGTAGTTTGGGAGGATAAGATAAGAACCCAAAACCACATGGGTCATGTAAAGGTGGTGGTTTTGGGATATTCTATAAGAATACACACATTTGGTAGTTTTGGGATATTCTATAAGAATACACACATTTGGTAGTTTTGGGATATTCTATAAGAATACACACATTTGGTAGTTTGGGATATTCTATAATAATACACACATTTGGTAGTTTTGGGATATTCTATAAGAATACACACATTTGGTAGTTTTGCTATAATACAAAGTTTGAATGTAATGTAAGTAATTTATTGTTTTTTACTCTTTGTTTAAACAACTTTACTACTGTTTGATAATACAACTTTACTACTGTTTGATAGTACAACCTTACTACTGTTTGATAATACAACCTTACTACTGTTTGATAATACAGCCTTACTACTGTTTGATAGTACAGCTTTACTACTGTTTGATAGTACAACTTTACTACTGTTTGAT
>NW_013667162.1:92962-95763 GCF_000517525.1 Limulus polyphemus
AGAGACGAAGCAACGTTCACACGTTGGAAACGATGATCATCGGAGAGTTCGTGAGGCACCCAAACACCTTCTACTTGATAGTACGAATTTACTACTGATTAATAGTTCAACTTTTGGTTCCAGTGGTGAATGTATACTTCATGAGTTTTATGTTTTGTTTTATCACACGTGATATTCTCGACCTAAAGTACTTCAGTTGGTGTCGTATTACGATATTTTCTCTTGAAACTTTCCGCCACTCGGGGACCAGAATTCCCGCCTTTTCACGTTATAATTCTAATATAGTCAAGTTCGTCTAGTTCCTTATTTTCATCACCTGACCGCCGGGAAATGGGATTACCATAGGGCCTACAGAATCGCTGTTATTCAAATAGCCTCGTTTCCCGCGCCTGGTCGATAGTGTTCGTTGTTAGCACCTGTGTTATTGTAATGTCCACAGTATAACAAGAGAGTGTTGGATGATGAACCGCTGCGGTTCATGATGTGCTCATGCATACAGAACACGACTTTGTAGCCATTATATAGACCCTGATCACATGGAAACTTCAAGTCGTGTTTGTTTCTCTCCTCACTCTTTGCTTTTCCCATGTTTTCTAACCTTGACGTATCAGTTTTAATGTTTAATGTATGCGCGTGTATCTATTCTTGTTTATATATTTACTTCATGAAGGTTCCTTTTTATTGATAGTACAGTATATGGAAGCATTGTAATCATTATATTTATATAATAATACCAGTTTGCGGGATTCATTAGTATGAATCAAATGATAAATAAGGCCTCGTTCGTATTCATTTTAATATTCAAGTCATTATAAGTTTTGTTTTATGACATTACCTACTCTTAGTTTGACTCGTGTATTGAATTAGCTATATTATTTATCACGTTATCCTAATATATGTAGCCAGCTTGCTTTGATCTGAACGTATTGATGATTTATTTGTTAAGAGTAGCACAGTTTTGTTTTGTTTTCTAAGTCAGATACGTGTATACATTAGTGTTTCGTCAGTCGCTCGTTTCCTCTGTAGTTAACTAGAATAAAGTATCTCGCTGAGACTCGGCCTTGAGTTTGCCTCTGTTTTCTTGAACCATTGGGCAATCCTGATTTTGCCCACGCTTATGTTAACGTGCTTATTTTTCAGTCACGTGATTGATTACACAATCACCGCTTCTTCATAATGCTTAACGAGCTTGTTCTTCGTACTGGAGGATTTTTAATCTAGTCTGATGACGTCATTTTCACCTCCTGAAATTTTACCAGGAAGACAAATACCGCTAAAGTTAACCAGTCACAGCTGTTGCTCAACCTACTGTTTAATTGTTCTTGTTTAGGGCTGCTTATCTAAGTTCGTATTGCTATTGCCAGGACAACATTGAAAACAACTGCAGGGTATCGGAAGGTACCAGCTTCTTCGGTGGTGAAACTAGTTCCCCCAACATTCCCAGCTTCTTCGGTTGTGAATAATTGGTATGACGTAATACTTCTCGGATGAATTCCACTGGAGGACGGTGAAAATAAGTGAAAAAATTCCATCAGATCTTAGGATTCTGAGAAAGTAATCGAATTGTTTGTGCGATATAATGTGTCGATCAATCTCACTTTTCGTTGGTAAAAAGTGGTCCACGAGTTGGCGGTGGGTGGTACTGACAAGCTGCTTTCCCTCTAGACTATCACTTAGAGATAGCTAGTGCAGATGGTCTTCGAGCTGCTTTGCGAGAAATTCAATAAAAATAAGAGAAAGTGAAGCTATTCACATATGTACTTCGTATTCACTCAGACTATTCACATATGTACTTCGTATTCACTCAGACTATTCACATATGTACTTCGTATTCACTCAGACTATTCACATATGTACTTCGTATTCACTCAGACTATTCACATATAATACTTCGTATTCACTCAGACTATTCATATATATACTTCGTATTCACTCAGACTATTCACATATATACTTCGTATTCACTCAGACTATTCACATATACACTTCGTATTCACTCAGACTATTCATATATATACTTCGTATTCACTCAGACTATTCATCTATATACTTTGTATTCACTCAGACTATTAACATAAAGGCTCTGTGATTACTCTCTTCACATCTAATGACAACATACCACGACAGCGACATAGTTATTTACATAAGTTCTTAAGATGGGAGCCATGTTTACAAACACGTTATGTTGAATTTTGCGATAATGCTGTCAGTTATCTTAAATTGGAACCTGTGTATCTAGTTTTTCATAGGGATTATGTAGTTACAATAAAGGTGTCAGTTGTCTTAAACTGGAACCTGTGTATCTAGTTTGTCGTAGGAATTATGTAGTTACAATAAAGGTGTCAGTTGTCTGAAACAGGAACCTGTGTATCTAGTTTGTCGTATGAATTATATAATTACAATAAAGGTGTCAGTTGTCTGAAACTGGAATCCGTGTATCTAGTTTGTCGCTCTTTTGTCTAATTTTTTAAGACTGAGGATCCGCAGGCATTTGAGGAAGAGGTTCGTCTATGACGCTATGCTCTTTGATGTTTTGATGCCAAGAATACATTGTTGATAAACAATATGTGTTAAAACATGACTGTTGGAGATGTACTACAACATTTTTACGGTCGGTAAACGATACGTGTTAAAACATTCCTGTTGGAGATGTACTACAACATTTTTACGGTCGGTAAACAATACATGTTAAAACATGCCTGTTGGAGATGTACTACAATATTTTTACGGTCGGTAAACAATACATGTTAAAACATGCCTGTTGGAGATGTACTACAATGTTTTTACGGTCGGTAAACAAT
>NW_013667162.1:96539-108897 GCF_000517525.1 Limulus polyphemus
TTTCGTGTATTTATTTAGGAACCCAGTGATACTAAGTTACTGTCGTGTATTTATTTAGGAACCCAGTGCTACTAAGTTACTGTCGTGTATTTATTTAGGAACCCAGTGATACTAAGTTACTGTCGTGTATTTATTTAGGAACCCAGTGATACTAAGTTACTGTCGTGTATTTATTTAGGAACGCAGTAATACTAAGTAAATTTCGTGTATTTATTTAGGAACGCAGTAATACTAAGTTGCTGTCGTGTATTTATTTAGGAACCCAGTAATAGTAAGTTATTGTCGTGTATTTATTTAGAAACCCAGTGATACTCAGTTACTGTCGTGTATTTATTTAGGAACGCAGTAATACTAAGTTACTGTCGTGTATTTATTTAAGAACGCAGTAATACTAAGTAACTTTCTTTGCATATATCTTGTTTAATTGGAAACTTAGTTGTGTTATGTTTTTGTTTCAGAGTTTCTTCGGTGTACATGTGTCAGATATTACATTAATAACGTCAAAATTGTAAATACAGTATTACTAGGAAAAGCTTGTTTGTGTTTTTGACCTGGAGCTTTCAATAATCGACGTTATATTAGTTCTCTGTTTGACGTCACGTTTTTTGTTTGAGGAGTAAAATGTTAACCACAAATGAAGGGTAAATCACAAACTTTTTAGATATCTTCAGCTCTACCCTGAGTAATTACGTCGTCATGCCATTAATCTTTTGTCCATGACCGACCACGACTCGAGAAAGAGTTCGGCTCATGGACAGCCGTCATCATTCAGTTGGTGAGCGGTAAACCGACTGTGAAAAACCGCCTCAGTCGATGAAAAATGCGCTCAACACTCAATTCAAGCGTGCTATTGGTTCGCTAAAGGTGCGCGTTTTTCTCAGCCTTCGTCCACGGGTTGGGGAATAAAGAAATCAAGCAAAGCATCAGTGTTACATGTCAGATATTGAAAAATGAGACGGCATTTGTAAACTCTCGTGCGCATCAAAAAGTTTCGTAGCAGCACGTTCGTTTGTAATGTAGAAATCCAAACATTCCGTAAGAAATAACACTTATATCTGCAAAATGATATCGAATTTCCTAAACTTTAGTTCCGACTATAGAAAAAAAAATAACGTTAAACACGTGTGATGAACTGTTTGTAAGTAGGCTTGTTATGCGACAGGTGGCATGAGTTGTGGAGTATAACTAAATGCACGCTAGGGTTATCTGTGCTTAACTGTTTCTATAGTCTTGAGCTGACAGGCTAGCAACCACCGCTAATTGACCGAATAGTGTGACTTGGATGTCACTCTTATAGCGCACCAACAGGCTAAATGGCGGCATGGTTTTTCGGTCAACGGGTCGCGAACCGTGAATCCTCGGATTCACCAACGCAAAATGTTAGTTCAATGTGATGTTGGAGGATGTGCGACTTACAACTCACTTATACTTTCAAACAGCCATCTGTAAAATTCCAGGATTCGATATATATTTATAAGGCTCTTACGTAATGTGGACGTTACAATGTAGCAGGCAATATTTGGGCAGCGTTTGATAATACCACAATTAGTGTAATTTGGCGAAGAAAAATACTAAATCGAACGAACGTCTTTTCCACGACCTTAAAATCGTCACTACGAATAGATTTATTCTTTATTTTATATTTAAATTATTTTCATATCCGTTATAGGTGTATTTAAACATGTAGAAACAGTAAAATAGAATTATATGTATATCCATTATAGGTGTATTTAAACACGTAGAAACAGTAAAATAGTATTATATGTATATCCATTATAGGCGTATTTAAACATGGTTTCTACATGTTTAAATACGCCTATAATGGATATACATATAATTCTATTTTACTGTTTCTACGTGTTTAAATACACCTATAATGGATATAAATATAATTCTATTTTACTGTTTCTAAGTAAAATATAATTATATGTATATCCATTATAGGTGTATTTAAACACTTAGAAACAGTAAAATAGAATTATATGTATATCCATTATAGGTGTATTTAAACATGTAGAAACTGTAAAATATAATTATATGTATATCCATTATAGGTGTATTTAAACACGTAGAAACAATAAAGAGCATTAAATTTCTTTGTTAGATTTGTTTAGACAAATTAATCAGTTCGGGGTCTCTTACTGCTTTATAGTTCTTTTAAAGACATCGTGGTGACAATAACTATAGAACCTGAAGTGTATAGAAATATTTATACACTTTATAATATCAGTTGTAGCACCTTATGGCAAATTAGGCTTAACAAGTTACAAATTAACTATAACATCTTATGGCAAATTAGGCTTAACAATTTTCAAGAAGGAAAACACATTAAAAACGCTACGCAAGTATAAGGCCATTTTTATTCAGTAACATTAGCATAAGTAAAATGAAGAAGAACAAATCTGGATGTTTGTTTATTAATACAACTCTGTTTTTATTTCTGTTACTGGTATTGCGGAAATTTTTCTGTGACGACGTAACGCGCTGAAAATAACTTCAGTCTGAACAGCTGACGCACTCATGATGAACGTTATTTGCTATAGAAACAGTCTGCAGCCAAGCTGACAGAAAACAATAATTAGTGTTTTCTCCTCGCGGTTTGAGGGCTGCTTACTTAGGCGATCGACTCGAAATGTCCCCTTGATAAACTGCTTTTCGTCCAATGCGAGTGATTGATTGGACTGGTCATCGGTGCATTATTACCATTTAAATGCACACTTCATCATACTGCCATTCTACCCAAACCCCCATACGCTCCTGAACAGGAAGAAAATCACTGTTAAGTAACGAGTTAGGCTAACACCACGTGCGTATACGTCGTGATGGTGCGCGCTAAAAAACAATGCCATATTAGGACTGTTTTCATTGTTCCTGTTTTAAAGCTGCATAAATTCACGTAGTAAACAGTGCAGAGTACATCGGTTACGTCACAGAAACGAATTATGCACGAAATTTCAACGAATAATTTACAATGTATCTCCTTATTTAGCTGGCCGAGTATTATTTAATCCCCACCTTCTTCCATTAAGAGTAATGTTGACTGACCGTACAGATTGTAAAACAGATCAGTGACCAAAGGTTTTGTTTCTCAGAGTATAAACGTCATTAATTCAAATAAAAATATTTCATTTTCCCATGTCTGTAAATAACCATTTAAGTTAAGACAAAACAAGTGCGAATAAACTTATATCAAACTCTTACTATCCTCCTCATAACCAGGTTCTGTAAATAACCATTTAAGTTAAGACAAAACAAGTGCGAATAAACTTATATCAAACTTATACTATCCTCCTCATACCAGGTGATATTAAAACATCTAACAATTCAAACTTATGTGATGCTATTTAATATTAATAAAAGAAAGATTCCCCCTAGTGGCTCCCCGCTGAGCTTGAGAACTTATAGGGCTAAAGTTCGCGGTTCGATATCTGCGGTAAGCACAGCGCAGAGAGTTCATTGTACAGCTTTGCGCTTAATCAAACAAAAATCTAAGCATGTAAACTTATTAAAAACAGTGCGCTGATAAAAGTACAGCACTATTTACAGGACTCTCTCAGTGAATGGAACTAACCAGATATAGTTCACGTGTCACGGTCCTCATGAATGTATCCCCAAACAACAGTAACGCAGGAAGTTTATCCAAGGGATTCAGAGAACTTTGTGGCGAGTGGATTCTTCAGCAGCAAAAAAGTATCTGATCAGATACCATGATGTATAATTCAGTCACATGGTGTTCATTTATTAAATGTATTGGACAACAGTGTTATATCACATTCTCACATCATGATGTATAATCCATTCTCGCCACTTTCAGTTTATCAGATATATTAGGTCACAGTGTTATATCCCACTTTTACATCATGATATATAATCCATTCTCACCACTTTCAGTTTATCAGATGTATTAGGCCACAGTGTTATATCGCATTCTTACATCATGATGTATAATCCATTCTCGCCACTTTCAGTTTATCAGATATATTGGGCCACAGTGTTATATCCCACTTTTACATCATGATATATAATCCATTCTCACCACTTTCAGTTTATCAGATGTATTGGGCCACAGTGTTATATCACATTCTTACATCATGATATATAATCCATTTTCACCACTTTCAGTTTATCAGATATATTAGGCCACAGTGTTATTTCCCACTTTTACATCATGATATATAATCCATTCTCACCACTTTCAGTTTATCAGATGTATTGCAGTGTGATATCGCATTCTTACATCATGATATATAATCCATTCTCACCACTTTCAGTTTATCAGATATATTAGGCCACAGTGTTATATCCCACTTTTACATCATGATATATAATCCATTCTCACCACTTTCAGTTTATCAGATGTATTGGGCCACAGCGTTATATCGCATTCTTACATCATGATATATATAATCAAGTTATATTACTTTAAATTGATCACTTTCAATGAAAACTAGACGATTCACTGACGTATCGGGTCATGTCTAATCCAAACATGTTGCTACATGCCCTTGGTGAGCTAGTACATTTCTCATGTCGAATTACATGTCAACATGCTCACTTTAGTTTGCAGATAGTCATCGAAACTCGTGTCCTAATCGTTCACTGGAATGTGGAAACTGGAGTCCTTCCTCTGGGGTACTCCTTAGAATAATTGAACTCGTGTCCTAATCGTTCACTGGAATGTGGAAACTGGAGTTTTTCCTCTGGGGTACTCCTTAGAATAATTGAACTCGTGTCCTAATCGTTCACTGGAATGTGGAAACTGGAGTCCTTCCTCTGGGGTACTCCTTAGAATAATTGTGTCTCTCAAGTATTAATTACACCATGGTTACTTCGGCTTTATTATCTGTTAATCATGAAAACTCAGCCAAGTAGAGTGGAAAGATATTGGTTTGTTTTGAAGACTTTCCTCCATCCGATTGTAGAATCAAATCTCTTTAGGAAGTTTCTTCTCTAATGTGACATCTACTTGTTTGACTTGTATTAAGATTCAAACTCTGCTCTTTGTCAAACAACTTAGGAATCTCAAAGTAAACTTCCTTCCTGTTTCATTTATCTAGGAAGTCAAAGCTGGAATCAGAAGAACTCTTTCGTCGGTTGAAGTAAAGGCTCTAACTAGGATTCCTTCTCTCGCTAATCTCCGTCTGTATTAAAACAATGAGCAAGTTTTTCTCATGCATCTATCTTGGAAGTTTGAACTCGAATCAAAATTACTCGGGCCCCGGCATGGCCAGGTGGTTAGGTGGCTCGACTCGCAATCTGCGAGTTTGAATCCCCGTCACATCAAACATGCTCGCTCTTTCAGCCGTGGGGGCGTTATAATGTGACGGTCAATCCCACTATTCGTTGGTAAAAAAGTAGCCCAAGAGTTGGCGGTGGGTGGTGATGACTAGCTGCCTTCCTTCTAGTCTTACACTGACAGATTAGGGACGGCTAGCGCAGATAACCCTCGTGTAGCTTTGCGCGAAATTCAAAAACAAAAAACAAACAATACTTCCCGTGTAAAAACTGTCTTGTCGTTTTTCTTGTTTTTATTTAACCCTGTGTGGAATTCCCCGACTTTCGTAATGATACTCGTATTAATAACGCAGGCATCGTGTGACGTTTAATTAAAATTTAATAGTCAGAATTTACATATAAAAAAAAACAACACTGAAACAACATCTTACACGATCTTCTTACCACAACCAACAAACACATTGAATGTCTAACCATATATATATGTATATAAAGGAACAGCCTGCGCCTCACTTAGCAATTGCTAAGTAGTGATTGACCAATCACAGTAAAAAGCAAAAAATAAAGACGCATCACTAAGTTGAAAAGGGGGGGGGGAGTAAGGAAACAAATCATATATACATGTAACATTACTAAGTTAGAATGGTGGTAAGGAAGCATGCAACACCTCCCCTCCTAACAAATAAAATTTGGCATAACATGGCAAATTTTCAATATCCAAAATTTAGCATTTTCATACATATTTTTTATAATATTCACAGACAACAATAATGATAATAATAACATTATGACTTGTTAAAAATATTTCAATTAAACAAAGCAAGTAACAGACTTACGCATACAACTATTTTTTGTTCGTATAATTTAATATAATAACATTGAACCCTCACATGTCTCTAGACAGAGCATCAGCAATTATATTATCTTTTCCTTTAATATGTTTGATATCCAAGTTGTACTCCTACAACACTAAGCTCCAATTTAAAAGTGTTTGGCTTCTGTTCCTTATTTTACTCAAAAATGCCAATGGATTATTGTCTGTATACACAGTTACCGGCTCTACAAAATAATGAACATAAACATCAAACTGTTACAAGGCTTACAATTCTTTTTCAATGGTGGAATAGTTCTTTTGGTTACAGTTGAAATTTTCGGAAATATAACAAACAGAACAGCTCGCGTCCCAAGATCGCTGACATCAACGTTCAACGTGAACTTTTTTACAAAAATCCGGTGCCTTCAACACTGGAGCATTCCATAACAAGCCTTCAATTTATTGAATGTCACTTCACACTCGGGATTCCAGACAAACTTTTGTTTCTTCTTGGTCAAGTTGGCGAGTGGAACAACAATCTCATAGAAGTTCTTACAAAAATAACTGATCATCTTTTAAGTGACCTTTCAGGTTTAAAGTTGAAAAATCCATAAGAGCCTCAATTTTTGCTCTCAAAGGTGCCACATTACCTTGGCCAACCACATGACTCAAATACACCACTTTGGTCTGTCCAAACTCACTTTTTGTCAGGCTTACAGTCAAATTTCCCCGAGTAAGTCTCTCAAACATTTTGTCAAGTCTCTGAAGATGTTCGACCCAGGTGTTAATATATATACAATCAAATCATGAATGTAAGCTTCCACACCCCCTAAGACATTGATTCATTAAATGGGTAAGTGTGTCTGGCACATGTTGCATTCAAAAAGGCATTACTTTGTATTCATAAAACCCATCTGGGGTGACAAATGCCCGTGCCCTTTCAGTCAAAGAAATGCACCAATACCCTTTTAATAAATCACATTTGCTCACATACCTGGATTTGCCTATCTTATCAATACAATCATCAATCCTCGGGATTGGAAACGAATCATTCTTGGTTACAGAATTGACTTTTCTAAAGTTAGTGCAAAATCTAGCACTACCATCTGGATTGGGCACAAAAACACAAGGTGAACTTCAGTTACTTTGACTCGGTTGTTTGATGTCAAATTTCAGGATGAACTCAATATAATTTTTCATTTTTTGTGCTTTTTCATGTGTGACCCTGTATGGATGTTCCTTTATAGGCTTGGCATCACTAACATCAGCAACATGAAACAGTATAGGTGTCTTACTCTGAACATCAGGAAACAACCGTTTGTACTTTACAAACAAACTTGACAACTGTTCTTTCTCACTTAAACTTAAGTGTCCCAATTTTGTATCAAGATTTGCTAAGATTTCAGAATTACTAAGTTTAATTTTCACAACATTTTTGTCTTCAATATCATTTTCGGTGACACCAACATGCTTTTGTTCATCATTACTGGTTTTATCTACATCATTGACACTTGCTACAACAGGTGGTTCATTACAATCATAGTATGGCTTCAGCATATTGATATGACACAACTGAGTAGATTTTCGACGATCAGGTATTTCTATCACATAATCAAGATCATTCACTTTCTTTACCACCTGATATGGGCCATGAAACTTGGCTTGCAAAGGATGTCCTGTGATTGTTAGTAACACGAGGACTTCATAATTATAATCTATAATCAAGAGACTGTTCTTTTGTATTTTTATCATACCAAGTTTTCATTTTACCCTGTATGGATTTAAGGTTTTCCCGAGCCAGCTCATATGCCCTACTGAGTCTTACTTTAAATTTGGAAACATAATCCAGCAAATTCACCTTTATGACTTTTCACTCAACCAGGTTTCCTTAATCAACTGCATAGGACCTCTCATGGTATGACCAAATACTAACTCAAATGGACTGAAACCAAGAGATTGCTGTACCAACTCACGGGCAGCAAACAACAATAAAAGAATGCCCTTATCCCATTCGTTCTCATTCTCATGAAAGTAGGTTATAATTATAATCTTCAAAGCGGATTGAAATCGTTCCAGAGCTCCCTAAGACTCTGGGTAATATGCACTAGACTTGATCTGTTTGGCTCCCATTTGGTGTACGACATATTGAAAAATAACCAGACATAAAGTTCGACCCCTGATCACATAGCACCTCTTTTGGAAGACCAACTAAGGTTAAAAATTTGATTTAAATGTTGGAAAGATTACTTGCCCTAATACTTCTTAATGGAATGGTTTTGGAAAATCTGGTGGATATTTATTTCCAGATTTTGTTTTTGGTAAAGGACCAGCATAATCAATAATAACTCTGTTCAATGATTCATCAAATGCAGTAATTGGCCAGCTGAGCAGCAGGAACTACAACACTAAGTTTACCAACCACTGACATGTGTGACAAGTTTAACAAAATTCAGAAACATTGCGCCTAAGACCTGGCCAAAAAAAATGGCTCGTTATCTTGTCACATGTTTTGTTCACACCCACATGTCCACCCAATGGATTTTCGTGTGCTGGTCTCATTATCTTATATCAATATGGCCAGTGCACAACAACTTGGTATAAAACAGCCCACTCTTCATTGGCGGGAATCTCAGCTGGACGCCATTTTCTCATGAGTACATCATCCTTAATGAAATATCCTACAGGGACAGTCTATAATTCATCCATAGGTAGGGCCTTCTTCACAAGTACGGCAATCTTGGGATCTCTCCCCTGCTCTAAAAGAAGCTGACTTTTCAAAGACAACTGAACCTTCATACTACTTCGCCTGTCAGACCCCGTACAAACTTTATCTCTGATTATAATTGTCCTTGGTATGGGATATAAATGTATCTGACAAATCAGTAAAATCATCCTGTAACACAACTTTAATCCTTGCTGAATTTTCAGTATCCACTGGTGCCTTTTTGGTCATCGTTAGGGTCACTCCACAGGCTGGAAATAAACCCGACACTTCTGCCTCAACAAATTTACTATCCTCACAAGGGCTTGGTTTCGACACAACACAAGGATCAGTAGTCACCTGACTACCTGCCAAGTCATTATCCAGCAGCAAAGATACACCCTTAACTGGCAAAGTAGGCCTAACACCTACGGTAACAAATCCTGAGATTAAGTCGGACTGTAAATAAACTTTATGCAGAGATACATTCACAAAGCTACCCTCAATACCCTGGGCTAAAATAAATTCACCAATGGCTGACTCACTAGAAAAAGGCAGTGTCTCCTGAAATAGCAAAGACTGAGTAGCTCCAGTATCCCGAAGAATATTAATATGCATAGGTTTAGACTTATCCTTACTAATGGACACAAAACTCGATGACACAAATGGCAAAAATTCTTTTCTTACAGGTTCAGACTCACAACGAGTCTTATGCGAGGAAACAAGAGCATTAGGTGACTCCTTTTTATTCTTTGCTTTTAGAGTACAACATTCCGAAATTACGTGACCCTTACTCTTACAATAATGACAAGTAGGAGCACTATAATCTAACTAACTGGACTTCGTACTTGTTTTTGGACTTGATTGGCCTCTTCGACCAAATTTAGGAGTAAAAGAGGGCTTGGGATCACTACCATAATGACCATTGCAACTACTACTATCTCCATTTCAATGAGAATCAAAGTGTTTGGACTTATTGAATCTAACTTTGTGAATTAAGGCAAAATCATCGGCCATTGTGGCAGCCTGTTGCAAAGTTTCCACTTTCCTCTCGTCAAGATAAGTCTTGACGTCATCCTTAACACATCTCTTAAAGTCTTCCACCAAAATCAGTTGTTTGAGACTTTCAAGGTTTTCATTCACCTTTTTAGATGCGCACCACCTTTAAAGATTAACTTCCACATGGGTTTGGTTGTAGTGTTGTCGATAATTACGAAATTTCTACCTGTATGTCTCAGGAACTAGTTCATAGGCTTTGAGAATGGCAGATTTCACAACACCATATTTCGTACAGTCGTCAATCGAGAGTGCACTATAAGCTTCTATAAGCCTCTAATGACACTTTGCAATTAAATTGGCCATTTTAAACTTTGGGTTAAATTCTCGAAATGTTGAAAATATTTATCTACCTGATGTTCAATGAATGATGGTCCCATTTTAACATGACGACTAGGGTCAAAGTTTAGTAATGATTTTATGATAGAACTCTCTTGGTTTTTAATTTCAAGATATTTTAGACTGATCCTTTCTTGCTTTTCAGTTTTTAACTTTCTTAATTCCATTGCCTTTTCTAACCTTGATAATTCCATTGCCTTTTCTAACCTTGATAATTCCATTGCCTTTTCTAACCTTGATAATTCCATTGCCTTTTCTGACCTTGATAATTCCATTGCCTTTTCTAACCTTGATAATTCCATTGCCTTTTCTGACTTTGATAATTCCATTGCCTTTTCTAACCTTGATAATTCCATTGCCTTTTCTGACCTTGATAATTCCATTGCCTTTTCTAACCTTGATAATTCCATTGCCTTTTCTAACCTTGATAATTCTAATTATTTTTTGCCATACCTCTCTTTCTCTTTGCCATTTCAGTTCTTTTAACTTTAAATCATGTTCGAAACGTTTGGATGCAGGATCGTCTTTTTCGTGATAGATTCCCAACACACTCTCCCCCATTTTGTCATCATCTACAAGTCTGTCCACAATCAACAACTTAAGCTCCTCTTTTTTCATTGACCGTGTGCTATCAATTTCTAATTCTTCACACGCCTCCAATAATTCGGTCTTTTTCATAGATTCAAGAACTTCACTTAAAGGTTTTTCTAATTTCAACCATTCAGCCACCCTTCCCTTATTTGTTGCCTGAAAATAATTCCACTCAATTTAAACAAATATACATATTTTTTAGAACAAATCCCGGACGAGCCAATTTGTGACTTATGGAATTCACCAACGCTCATAATGATACTCACGTAACACAGGCATCGGGTGATGTTAAATTAAAATTTAATAGTCAAAGTTTACACAGAAAAAACACAGAAACAACATCTTACATGATCTTCTTACCATAACCGACAAACACATTGAATTTCTAACCCAGAGATATACATATAGGTGAAGATTGTGCCTCACTTAGCTATTGCTAAGTGGTGATTGGTGAATCACAGTAAAAAAACAAAGACGCATCACTAAGTTGAAATGAGGGTAAGGAAGCAAATCGTATATACATGTAACATTACTAAGTTAGAAGGGCGTAAGGAAGCCTAAAACACGTAACAATCTCGTGTTAAAACTCTGTCTTGTCGTCTTTCTTGTTTTTCTTTAACTCTGTGTATAAAATGTCTCGAATAATAACCCCGTCTCTACATGTCCATGAACTTTCGGAACTACTCTACATTAACTTTTTTGAAAATTTATCCTTCGAAATGATCTTCTAAGTTACATTGTTTCAACAGAAACCAGTGACATTTCTTCTAGTTATATTACACGTCGTTTACACTGTTTCTATGGGAACCACTGGCGTTCTGCCAAATATATTGCACGTGTTTTCCAAGTCGTCTTCGAGACGTTGTAATATATGCATATGACGTTGTGTTAAGTAAAAATGATATTTCTTAGAATACTTTAAAATCGATATGGAAATTTTAGTTGTCACAATTCATAGTAACAAACAAACATAATGAATAAGCACCTGAGAAGGCGTGTCGTTTTGTTAATGTTCCCAAACAAGCATTGAGGCTGTCTCTTTTTATATAGTTCAATCTTTTCATCTGGCTATTTCTCATCTCGAGGTTTATTTGATGAGGGCAACAATGAGCATTTGAAACTCTACAACTAAAGTAAACAACATATTCATTGCTTCACACTATACTCCCCAAGCTATTCATAGTTTTTCTTTGCCCACGCTCGGTAAAGAGAGGCGGACGGATGGATGGGTTCCATTTATTTTCTATATAGCCTTACACTGTGGATCGCTGACCTAATCAGGATGCTGGAAAAAAAAATAAACTAAACATCTCATGTGGCAAACACACAAGAAAAACGTCATTTCAAACTAGCTCGATATTTGGTAAATAAAAGTTAAGTTAATGTAAGTAAAATATATATTATAGTGTTATTAATTTTTATCTAAATGTCTGATTGGTAAATATCTTAAATAGAAATTACTAAGAATTATAATTAACTTGCTTAATCTGATTCGTACCTTAATAATTGTTACTAATCAGAATTCATGACATACATACACACACATATATATATATATATATATATATAGTAGAGAGAGAGACGTCATGACATACATATATATATATATATAGTTAGAGAGA
>NW_013667162.1:108965-119227 GCF_000517525.1 Limulus polyphemus
AATTCATGACATACATACACACACATATATATATATATATATATATATAGAGAGAGAGATACATACACACACATATATATATATATATATAGAGAGAGAGAGTCATGACATACATATATATATATATATATGAGAGAGTCATGACATACATATATATATATTGAGAGAGTCATGACATACATATATATATATATATATATTGAGAGAGTCATGACATATATACACATATATATAGAGAGAGTCATGACATATATACACATATATATAGAGAGAGTCATGACATAAATATATATATATTGAGAGAGTCCTGACATACATATATATATAGAGAGAGAAGAAAAAAAAAGGAGCTCAGACCACTACTATGTACAGAATGTCATATCTCAGCCAGGTTGATGAGCCTTGATATTCTGCGAAAGACCTCGTCGGCACTGAATATATCCGTTGTAGCGTGATTGACATATTATAAATCATTTTCCTTTACTTTACTTATGACAGAGACTAGCGCCCCCCAGTGGCACAGCGGTATGTCTGCGGACTTACAACGCTAGAAACCTGGTTTCGATACCCGTGGTGGGCAGAGCACAGATAGCCCATTAGCTTTGTGCATAACTACAAACAAATAAATGTTTTTTTTTATCATTAACAAAATCCAAGCTGTAAATAGTAGACGTATGTGTGCTGCCTATCACTATTTTATTATTGTATTCTGCTGTGAACGCTGACTGACAACGAAAAGCTATAAATATTTTATGCCAGTTATAGTTCTCCGGCATATTTCAATTAATCAGTCGAATTCGCACGCGCTTTTGTTTACTGGGGAGACCTGGGGTGTAAGAGATGTACATTGGATAAAGCGGTCAAAACTTACCTACAGTCCAGGCCTTAAGATTGAGTAGATGTTTACTAGGCGGTGAAATAAAATATTAAATTTAAGTATTTCCTTCTGTGCAGGCATTGAAACTGACTTGGTGATACTGGACAGTAAAATAAAATACTAAATTTAAGTATTTCCTTCTGTGCAGGCATTGAAACTGACTAGGTGATACTGAACAGTAAAATAAAATACTAAATTTAAGTATTTCCTTCTGTGGAGGCATTGAAACTGACTAGGTGATACTGAACAGTAAAATAAAATACTAAATTTAAGTATTTCCTTCTGTGCAGGCATTGAAGCTGACTAGGTGATACTGGACAATGAAATAAAATACTAAATTTAAGTATTTCCTTCTGTGCAGTCCTTGAGACTGACTAGGTGTAACTAGGCAATGAAATAAAAGACGAAATTTACATATTGCCTAGCGTGCAGGCCTTCAGACTGAGAAGGTGTTAATGCGTGGTGACATAAAAGACGAAATTAAAATAGTGCCAGTTGTGCAGGCCTTCAGACTGAGAAGGTGTTAATGTGTGGTGACATAAAAGACGGAATTTAAATTTTGCCAAGTGTCCAAGTCTTCAGACTGAGTTAAATGAAAGACTATATTTATATATTTCTAAGTGTGTAGGTCTTGAAACTGAGTATCTTTAACTGGACAGTGAAGTATTCCCTTTAAATAGAATTTAAATAGTGTCTAGTGTTCAGGTCTTGATATTGAGTAGGTGTTACTGGGCAGTGAAATAACAGACGAAATTGAAATATTGCCTATTGTGCAGGCCTTGAGACTGAGTAGGTGATAGTAGGCAGTAACATAAAAGACGAAATTTAAATTATGCCTTGTGTGCAGGCTTTTAGACTGACTAGGTATTACTGGGCGGTAACATAAAAGATGAAATTTAAATATTGCCTAATGTTCTGGCGTTTAGACTGAGTAGATGTTACTGGGCAGTGAAATGTAAGACGAAATTTAAATATTGCCTGGTGTGCAGGCTTTGAGAATGAGTCGGTGTTTCTGAGTGATGACATGAAAGATGAAATTTAAATCTTGCCTAGTTTGCAGTCCTTGAGACTCACTAGGTTTTACTTGGCGATGGCATAATAGACGAAATTTAAATATTACCTTCTGTGCAGTATTTAAGACTGAATAGGTTTTCTAGGCAATGAAATATAAGACTAAATTTAAATATTGCCTAGCGTGTAGTCCTCGAGATTGAGTGGATGTTATTGGGCTGTGAAATAAGATACTTACATAGTTTTTTGTAAAGACCTTTCAATTGTGTGGAAGTTAATGGAGAGGGAAATGTTGGAGAAATAGAATAATGGTGTGGGTAGTTCCTGAAATAAAATTCAAAGTTCCTAGTTTGTGTTCTAGAATACAAGTGAGAAATGTTGGAGAAATAGAATAATGGTGTGGGTAGTACCTGAAATAAAATTCAAAGTTCCCAGTTTGTGTTCTACAATACAAGTGAGAAATGTTGGAGAAATAGAATAATGGTGTGGGTAGTACCTGAAATAAAATTCAAAGTTCCTAGTTTGTGTTCTAGAATACAAGTGAGAAATGTTGGAGAAATAGAATAATGGTGTGGGTAGTACCTGAAATAAAATTCAAAGTTCCCAGTTTGTGTTCTAGAATACAAGTTCGTGAATAGAAATCTTAAAAAGTACTGAAAAAGAGACAAATGCCTACTTAGTGTAGGAGTTCCATCTTTATTAACGCCCCTTAAGAGACTTTTGTGTTAATGGATATTTTACAACAGTTATGCCCTGTGTTTTTGTACTTAACATTTTCGCTGTCAAGCTAAGGCTGCGTTAGCTTTATTTAAATCACCCAATTGAACTTTTATAGACTATTAAAAACCAAAATAATTTATTCTTAACTTAACGGGATATTAACGATTGAAGAATGAGTGTCTTTGAAATGATGTGCCATTAATCGGAGCAGGTTTTTTCAGGAGACGTGATTATGTAGAATTTATTAAGTTACTCGTTGTGAGAACAAGAAGGAAGTTTGTAACTGTGCTTAGTATAGTTAGAACAAACGGTAGTCTTCAAGATCTGTGTGTGTTACCTAGTAATCTCTTTAAACTGGCTGCTAAATGGTAGACTCCAACATCTGGCTCTTAACTAGTAGTCTCCAAAATCTGTGTGTTAATTAGTAATCTCTTTAAACTGGCTGCTAAATGGTAGACTCCAACATCTGGCTCTTAACTAGTAGTCTCCAAAATCTGTGTGTTAATTAGTAATCTCTTGAAACTGGCTGCTAAATGGTAGACTCCAACATCTGGCTCTTAACTAGTAGTCTCCAAAATCTGTGCGTTAACTAGTGATCTCTAGAAACTGGCAGCTAAATGGTAGACTCTAACACCTGGCTCTTAACTGATAGTCTCCAAAATCTGTGTGTTTCCAGAAACTGGCTGCTAACCGCTAGTCTCCAAAATCTTTGAGTTAATTAGTAATCTCCAGAAACTGGCTATTCACCGATCGTCTCCAAAATGTGAGTTAGCAAGTAATCTCCAGGAATTGTCTGTTAACTGGTAGTCTCCAAAATCTGTCTTAACTAGAAATCTCCAAAAACTTGCTGTTAACCGGCAGGATTCAAAGTCTGCATGTGAGCTATCATTCTCCAGAAACTGGCTATTAACCGCTAGTCTCCAAAATCTTTGAGTTAATTAGTAATCTCCAGAAACTGGCTCTTCACCGATCGTCTCCAAAATGTGTGTTAGCAAGTAATCTCCAGAAACTGGCTGTTAAACGGTAGGCTTCAAAATCTGTGTGTTAGCTAGCATTTTCCAGATACTGGCTATTAACCGGTAGTCTAATATGTGTGCTAGCTAGTAACCTCTAAAAACTGGCTGTTAACTGGTAATCTCTAGAATCTGATAATTCTTAAAACTGGCTGTTAACTGGTAATCTCTAGAATTTGTTTCTTACCTGATAATTCTTAAAACTGGCTATTAACCGGTAGTCTAACATGTGTACTAGCTAGTAACCTCTAAAAACTGGCTGTTAACTGGTAATCTCTAGAATCTGATTCTTAGCTGATAATTCTTAAAACTGGCTGTTAACTGGTAATCTCTAGAAACTGGCTGTTAGCTGGTAATATCCAACAAACTGTCTGTTAGCTTGTACTCATAAGGAATTATTTGTTAGCTGGTATTTCTGAAGACTGTCTGTTAGCTGGTAATCTCCAGAAACTGACTGTTATCTAGTAATCTCGCGGATTATTTGTTAGCGACAGTTTAACAAGTACATGTTAGCTCACCTGTTAGAATATCACATACAAAAAACATCCTTTAGTCATGACCTCGTTATGACACAAACACAACATTCCTTTGGAAATTTATTCCTGCAATACTAGTGACTCTTGCCCTATTTTCATACATTAAACTCGTGCTCTATTTTTTTTTGTCATCATTCTAGCTCTCCTTGTGAAGCCACATTTTCCTCATTCATCTACCGAGAAATGATCGTAAGAAAATTAACTAAACTTATAACCTATGTCTTTGAGCCATGTTAAAGTAATAAACATTTATTATTGTACTAATTCCGACCGTTTGAAATACTTTAGAGAACTTTATACAAAGATAACAACGTAATAAACGTGAGTAATGTATAGAATTGACTAACGAAAAAAGTTAAAAAAAATCCAAATCCGATATTAAACAATGCTAGATGAAGACATTAATAGTTCATGCAGTAATGATAAAAAAAATCACAGCATAAAAACAGGAGTACACCAATAAACATGCTGGTCTTTCCTTAATTTATTTATAAGCTATTTTTATTGAAAGATGGCATGCTGTTTGTCTTACCTAATTACAGAAATATTTGTAGCGGATAAAAATAGGAATAATTTAAAACAAATTGTTTTTTTTCTTTTATTTATCTTTTCGATTTTCGAGCGCTGTCCAACTTTATGAAAATTGATATCATTATGTGATCGAATAGTGGGATATGATTGTCACTCTTCTAATGCATCCACGGTCCCAAAGTGCAGAGCAAGTTTTGCAGTAACGGGACATGAACCATGATCCCTCAGATTCACATTCCGAACATGTTAACCATTAGGCCACGCCCGGTCCGTGATCGGTCAATGAGTATTTTGAGTGCTGTCTCAGAGGCCGGAGACTGATTATCTATGAAAATACTTATCAGGTTTATTTGTATTAAACGCCAGGAGAAGACAGTAATGGGTAACATTCATTAAGCAACGAAAAAATACACTTATAATTGCATTGTTTTTAGGTAGTATCATTACTTGTTGTTTCTGGCTTGGGATTGGTGTATCGAATGTGGCCCCTGGGCCCCCTGTTGAACAACGCTTGTTAACCTATAATGTAAAACTTACAACCTAAAATGGGTGAAACATTTTTCACGAGCTCCACATAGTTCAGTGTTATCACTCAACATGGCGTTGGGCACTTGTCGCTAGCCGGGCCGAGAATCACGTGTTTAATATTCACACCATCGAACGTGGGCGTTTATACGCCTGTTCACTGATAGGGCTGTGGTCAACGGCTGCATCAGCTCTCTAATGGGTAGTGATTGATGGCCAGATTATATTACTGTAGTCAACGCGGCCTTAATTTTCGTGGTTTTCTTACAGCTTATACTTTATCAATCAAACATTACAAACATAATCCCCGGGAATATAGAGGGGTAAAGGAGGGATTCCAGTTGTATACACTACTGTATATAGTTATATACATATATATAAATCTATAAGACATTCATCAATTAACGTTCAGTTGTCATAGGATCATAGTTTTTATGAAGAAAGGTGATTAGAAAGAAATAATGTTTTGTTTGAAGTACCTGCACTAAAAACCAGCCCACCAGTGGCACAGCGCTATGTCTGCGGACTTACAACGCTAGAAACCGGGTTTCGATACCCGTGGTGGGCAGAGCACAGATAGCCCATTGTGTAGCTTTGTGCTTGATTTCAAACAAACAAACAAGCTTCCATTTCCGGAATTTCTGACGTCAGTGAAGGTCGTTTTACCATCGAGCTCTAAGATGCCCTGTTGTATTTCAGGTATTTCTAATGTATGTATAGATAGTTTAAGAAGGAACTGTAGCACTTCCTTGAATCTACTCCCGTAAGTATAGTGACATTTAAAGAAGGAAAATGCAGCACTTTTTCGTCTTTACTTCCGGCATTTCTGACTTTTATGTGTCTATCATTTAGGAAGGAAGCTGTAGCACTTCCTCGAACCTACTTCCGTAAGTATAGTGACATTTAAAGAAGGAAAATGCAGCACTTTGTCGTCTCTACTTCCGGCATTTCTGACTTTTATGTCTCTGTCATTTAAGAAGAAAGCTGTAGCACTTTCTCGAATCTACTTCCGTAAGTATAGTGACATTTAAAGAAGGAAGCTGTAACAAGTCATCGATTCTGTTTCCGATACATCTGACATAAATAAGGACAACGGAACTTGCCATCGATACTTTCTTTAAACTAGCAAGTCTCTCTCCGAATCTGCTGTATTATTTTACTTCGTTGGGATTCTTACCGTGATATTCAACATAAACCTGAGAGAAAATAATTCGTTAGTCTACACTTCAAACATGTACAACTTACAGATGGTTCTGTGTTCGACTAAATTGTACAGATCTACACCACAAACATGTACAACTTACAGATGGTTCTGTGTTCGACTAAATTGTACAGATCTACACCACAAACATGTACAACTTACAGATGGTTCTGTGTTCGGCTAAAATGTAAAGATGTACAACTCACAGATGGACCTGTGTTCGGCTAAATTGTACAGATGTACACCACACACATGTACAACTCACAGATGCACCTGTGTTCGACTAAAATGTAAAGATGTACACCACACACATGTACAACTCACAGATGGACCTGTGTTCGACTAAAATGTAAAGATGTACACCACACACATGTACAACTCACAGATGGACCTGTGTTCGACTAAAATGTAAAGATGTACACCACACACATGTACAACTTACAGATGGTCCTGTGTTCGACTAAATTGTACAGATCTACACCGCACACATGTACAACTCACAGATGGACCTGTGTTCGACTAAAATGTAAAGATGTACACCACACACATGTACAACTTACAGATGGACCTGTGTTCGACTAAAATGTAAAGATGTACACCACACACATGTACAACTCACAGATGAACCTGTGTTCGACTAAAATGTAAAGATGTACACCACACACATGTACAACTCACAGATGAACCTGTGTTCGACTAAAATGTAAAGATCTACACCACACACATGTACAAATCATAGACGGACCTGTGTTCGACTAAATTGTACAGATCTACACCACAAACATGTACAACTCACAGATGGTTCTGTGTTCGACTAAAATGTAAAGATCTACACCACAAACATGTACATTGTTGGACTAAATTGTGAAGATGTACATAACAAAGATGTACAACTCACAGACGATAGTCCTTCTGGTATGTGGATATAACTAAAATCGTATGCCGTGTTTGGATTGTAATATGTAGTAATTATAAACCCATTTGTTAACTCAATAAAGTTCTTTTGAACCTTTTCTTGTTATGTCTGCCAAAGACGAGTTAAAGTGTTAAAGGCTTTTTAGTTGCATTTTATCTTGGGAGGGGAGATTTGTTACTTTTCTATTGAATACACTGAAGTTTATGTGAGGCTTCTCGAATTGGCATTTTCTCTGGAATCATCGAATTCAATATTTTTACTTCAGTTTACGATCTCGCGTGAGAAACGTGACTGTGGAACAGAGAAATGGTGTTCAACGTTATTGATAAATAGGTTAGAGCTGCTTTCACGGATTGCTTGGTTAACCTTAACTTTATAAAATATATTTTTGAAAAAAAAGGATAACAACAAAACAAACTCAACAAGCACTTTCACATTTCCATTTGAACGCATTAGCTTTACTGGGTTATTCATCTAAGCTGGTTGACGTTAGTGAAAAAGGAAATTATTTCCATTTTTTTGCTATTATCTACAAACTTTGATGCCTGCTACTTCCGTGTAGATTGTTTTTCAATAGAACTCTACATTGGGCTCCAAGATAGCAGTGAATATTGTAAATATATTTCGGCACACTAAAATCTCCTGTCTGGTTTTGTGGATAAAGTATAGACGGATGTCTGTCTGGCTACACCTGGTGTTGTGTGAAAATAAAAACTCGCTGTTAGCTATGTCACACACTGAGTATCGTTTTGTAAAGATTCGCTTGCTACGCCAGTCGTTTGTATAAACACTACGTTCATTGATGCTGGAACGATTTGTGCTGTTACATTAGTCGATACTGGACTGATTGGTGCTGCTACATTAATTTTTACTGGACAGATTGGTGCTGTTACATTAGTCGCTACTGGATTGATTGATTCTCCTACATTAATTTTTACTGGACAGATTGGTGCTGTTACATTAGTCGCTACTGGATTGATTGATTCTCCTACATTAATTTTTACTGGACAGATTGGTGCTGTTACATTAGTTTTTACTGGGCAGATTGGTGCTGTTACATTAGTTTTTACTGGGCAGATTGGTGCTGTTACATTAGTTTTTACTGGACAGATTGGTGCTGTTACATTCGTTTTTACTGGACAGATTGGTGCTGTTACATTCGTTTTTACTGGACAGATTGGTGCTGGTACATTAGTTTTACTGGACAGATTGGTGCTGTTACATTAGTTTTTACTGGGCAGATTGGTGCTGTTACATTAGTTTTTACTGGGCAGATTGGTGCTGTTACATTAGTTTTTACTGGGCAGATTGGTGCTGTTACTTCAGTTTTTACTAGACAGATTGGTGCTGTTACATTAATCGATACTCAGCCAATTGGTGCCGTTACATTAGTCGATACTGGACAGATTGATGCTGAATTTTTCTGAACAAGAAGTGAATTGTTAAATAAGTCTCGTGGGGGTTCAGTTCTTTCCCACCTTGGATTATAGGCACTTAGTCCGATTAAACATACGTTTATTTCTCTCAAGCGAACATTTTACGTGACCACCAAATATGGATATCATTCTCCAAGTGTTTAACCCTAGAATGCCAACGTTAAATTTTCAATCATTAACACCAAGTAGTATGGGGTCATAGTGTCTCCCACACTGGCGTTATAGGGTTAAGGTTTTGATTCTTGGAGGCAGGGCTAAGTAGGAGCTTCACGTGTTTAAGGTTTGGGTATCTTAAGAGGCCAGTATGTTAAATGTCTGGATGTCTTATTAACAGGTCTTAAAGGAGGTTCCTATGTTTAGTGTTTGGAGGCTTTCTAAGAGGTCTTAGAGTAAGAATATCAAGTTTAAGACTTCTGTACATCGAGAACATTCCTTACGTTATTAATACAGTGATATTAAACTGTTCCATAATGTATATTTAATATTGAAACCGGACCCCCCCCCCCCGGTGGCGCAAGGGGATGTCTGCGGATTTACACTGCTAGAAATCTGGTTTCGATACCCGTGGTGGGCAGAGTACAGATAGTCAATTATGTAGCTTTGTGCTTAACTTCAACAAACAACAATACTGAAACCTGCTGAATATGAATGGAAGAATTATATATGTAGGAAGTCTTCATCCTGTGTTTGAGTATTTCACCGTAATCTTTTGATTTTCGGGTTAACACGTAGTCAAAAAATTTGCTGTTTGTTTATAAGGCCTAGCAGTTAACATTCGGGATACGTAATGAAAGGTACAAGATTCGAACCGCTAAACCCAATCCACACTTTCAGCTGTGGGCGCGTTATAAAAGTGACAGCCAATTCAGTTATCCGATTCAAAGCCGGACAAAAATTCTTGTGGAACCAGTGCTGCAGACTGGCTGCACTTCTTCTGATAAGAAGTTCAAAATTCGGGACCGCTATACCTCAACCGTTTGAAACCAGGATTAGAGGAAGTACTCTAGAGTACACACATTTTCAAACTTATAATGCAGAGCAACGTTTCCACGTCTTGATATTTTGCTATAATCAGTGACAGACTACCTCAGGTGATCAGAAACAACTGTTCTGCCAAACTAAAGAACAACATGATAACTACACCAAGTTATTAGTAACAAATGTCTTGCCAATCTAAAGTACAATGTCATAGATTACACCAGATTATCAGTAAAAAATGTTTTGCCAAACTAAAGAGTAGAGTGACAGGCTACTCCAGGTGATTAGTAACATCTGTTCTGCCAAACTGGCGAATAGAGTGATTGATTAAGGAACCACTCTTCTGCCAAACTAAAGGACAAAGTGATAGACTACACCATGTGATCAGTAACAACTGTTCTGCCAAACTGAAGCACAACGTGATAGACTACTCCTGATGTTCTGCCAAACTAAAGAACAAAGTGATAGACTTCTCCAGAAGTTCTGCCAAACTAAAGAACAAAGTGATAGACTACACC
>NW_013667162.1:120227-121486 GCF_000517525.1 Limulus polyphemus
GCTTGACTTCAAAAAAACAAACAAACTAAAAACCAGCATACTGTAGTACGTTTTCCAGCTAAACAGTGTGTAAATGTTACCAGAATGTATATCGTGTGAACGTTGTCAGACTGAATAGCGTGTGAACGTTGTCAGACTGAATAACATGTAAACGTTGCCAGGCTAAATATCATGTAGTCTTTACTCTTAAAACCATAGCTTGGATAATTTATGTGTCTAGGGTAGAACGCATGCGTATAATTCTTTGTGATAGGGTCACGTGTATTGAAAATCACATGTGAAATACAATGATGAATAAGGTACGTTTATTGGGTATTTTCAAAGCGATGATTGAATTTTCAAAACTTCTACAATGCACAAAGATATTTCACCTGTCACGTCTGGCTTCACGTGTCAAAGATGGCGCGTATTGCTTCAACATTTAGAATTTTATGGGCCAGGCTTTCTTAAGTGTCCAGTTTGATGTCGCCAATGTTCTGGGGCAAATTTCTCTGAGTACCTACTTTACACAAATATATATACCCATTTTACATGATAGACAATGGGTAGAGCTTTCCAAACATATATAATATGTTGAGTTTGTGTGTGAAGTTTTTCCAGCAAACCAAAGAAGTAAACAGTGGTGGGGTGTTAAAAGTAGAATGTCGCCAGCAGAAAAATGTAATTTCAAAGCAATAACACAAAGAAAAATATTGTAAGTATGACTCAAGCCTTTAATTTGATTAATTAGTAAACATTTATGTTTTGAAAATTTGTTATTAGCTGATTGTCCCATTATTTTTTTCACGTATAAAGATATCCAAAATAACATGTCGCCGTAATCATGTGTTCTCCTTTACGGTTGTTTATTTTAAAGACAATAATTGAAACTTTTTGAGTAAAGAAAAAGATTAGAGTTTAAAAGCAATCCGGGAAGTATATAACTTGATTTGATCTTACCCCAAACAGAGGGTATCAAGAGGTATTTTGGGTATGTCCATTTGGAGCTCATAATAAAATTAGTTTTTTAAACGCGTGATCTCCTTTACGCATATATATATATCTAGTGTAGATACTCAAATTATGTAATTTTGTTATATCTTTATACACAACAGCCAAGACATCGATAACTGAGGGCCCGGCATGGCCAGGTGGTTAAGGCACTCGACTCGCAATCTGAGGGTCGCGGGTTCGAATCCCCGTCACACCAAACATGCTCGCCCTTTCAGCCGTGGGGGCGTTATAATGTGACGGTCAATCCCACTATTCGTTGGTAAAAG
>NW_013667162.1:122486-132805 GCF_000517525.1 Limulus polyphemus
ATGACTTCCCTCTAGTCTTACACTGCTAAATTAGGGACGGCTAGCGCAGATAGCCCTCGTGTAGCTTTGCGCGAAATTCAAAAAACAAACAAACAAACAATCGATAACTGAAAGGGTAAGAGTAAATTGCATTCTTCAATCACTGAACATGAAATTGTGTGAATTCCTTTACTTCAAAGGGGAATATATAGAGTACATAATGTTTTTCCCGCCATATTTAGTTTCCACCATGTGCAGAAGATTAGAGTAGGGTGATTTTGAAATGTATTAGTCACAAATCAGCTCATTTTCCTGCAAGAAAAGTCCTTGAAAGTGGGATTATATAACAGGTGTGTATCTCTTTAACTGCATAACTAACATTCAAATTGTGGTAGTTTTAGGTTTAAATGACTGATAAATTACAAAGCCAAATCTGTGAGCGATAATTAGGGATCTGTTTATAATAACAGATAATTGAAAACATGGTGAGATTCACGTAAAGGAGTTCACAGAATGGGTAAAGGAGATCACCATTATAATTCAACTACTTGTATATGCTTTGCACTTCTTGGTATAATACCACATAATAATAAAAACTTACGTTTATGATCTGTGGAAGTAGTCTAATACAAAATAACTATTCTTATTAGCCTGCTATAGCTGGATTTACTGTAGAAATGTAAAGGAGATCACACTAATTTCTACACCTGTCTTTGCTAATATACAGAGGTGATATGCATGGTGATGGGTTTCATATTTGTATTTTAAGAATGGATGGTAAACAAAGTCGGCAGCTGAATTATTATCACAGAAAAATGGCAACAGAAGGGAAAACCTTCTTACAGTTTCTTTGCCTTTTTATTCTAAATATAATATAGTCTGGTAAAGGAAAACACATGTGGAAAACAGTAGTCATCTTCATCGAGGTGGAAAAATATGACAGAATGTTGCCCGGGTGCTAGATTTTTTTACCCAAGGTTTTTCAGTAGTTATATTTTCAAGAACTGTATAAATCATATTTATAGGAAAATATTTTTTTCAACATTTTTCCAGTTGAAAAATGGACACTTAAGAAAACCTGGCCCTTATGGAATCTTCTGTTTTAACAAGACAAGCTTCACTGTCGCGTTTTCCTGTTTATATGTGTGTTAGGGCCGTGTAACGTAGCTGACTTTAAGCAAGGAACTGATAAAGTCACTAGCTTTCAGATAGACGTACAATAACAATTTACACACCGTAAAGCCCCTGCTCCTGTACAGTTATAACAAGTATCCTTCTAATCAATTTGGTGCCCCCCCCCAAAGTAATAGGATTTTAGAGCACACGTAGACGAAAGAGTCGTATTTCCTGACTGGAAAGTCTAACGGTAAGGATACTGGGCTGTGGAACCGATGGTCCATGGTTCGCGTTCATTACGAGAGCGACGGTCAAATCTCACTTTTCGATTAGAGTATCCCAAGAGTTGTGGATGGCTGGTGCTGGCTCGTGCCTTCCCTCTAGTCTGTCACTTTAAGATCAAGGATAGCTAGTGCAAAAAACGTTTGTGTAGCTTTGTGCGAATATCCAAAACAATCCTAACCTCTATCCAAATGCAAACGCAAATGCGAATCACACAGATAGATTCAAAGAAATTTATCTCATCGTGAGAATTACTGCCGCCGCCATTTTGATACTGAATGAAAACAACAACAACAGACACCATGCATTGTTGTACTGAGTGAAAACAACAACAACAGACACCATACATTGTTGTACTGAGTGAAAACAACAACAACAGACACCATGCATTTTTTGTACTGAGTGAAAACAACAACAACAGACACCATGCATTGTTGTACTGAGTGAAAACAACAACAACAGACACCATCCATTTCGAACAACTAACTCAAACTTTCTTCCACCATATATGTCTTCATAAAACTCTGAAAAAACCGGAAACATAAAACTGAAAAAACGGAAAATATTAGTTGTTTTTCTTTTAATTACTGGCTTACAGGAAAACTAAACCACGTATAACTTTAAGATCAAAAAATGGTCAAATATTTCGGCATCAGGTGGCGTTGAGCAAAATTCATCGTTGTCATGATGATAAAAGTATTGTTCAAAAATAAATGATTAACATTTTTTAAAAGTCCAACTTAATATTTTAAGAATTTTCCTAGCGGTAGAATCAGTTATTAAAAAAGAAGAAGAAGCAGATGGGTTTTGTAATAGTATTGCTGTTTTTGTGAGTGTTAAATTCTACAAATCATTAAGGTCAAAAAGATTTATAAATAGGTAATCTAATATGAATGTATATATTAATAGTTGGCAATGACCATTCTTTCAAACGGAAATGTTCAATTCCTACTGTTATTCTTCTATTAGCCTGACTGATTTTGTATGTCACGTGCTTGCGGTGTATCTTGATTACGACGTCTCAAATACAAAATAAAATGGAAGTTGTAAAACTTGGCGTTGTCACGCTGGGGTAGTATGTACAGAGTAGTTTCTAAAATCACAACCTCAGCATTTCTAGTCGTTTCTTTGGCAGATATCTGTCGTACTTCAGATGCCAGAAAGACGTAAACAGATGTTAATATCAAGTCCTAGATTTTCTTCACTACGTGTTTCGCTAATTTTGTCGGCTTTTTCAAAGCCTGTTTACGTATGAAATATTTCAAACAAATGTGTAAAGAAACAAATATATTTAGTAGGATATAGTGGTGTTATTTAACAGTACAATATATCCTACTAAATAACCAACAATTTAAGATGTGGTGTTATTTAACGTACAAATCTTAAATTGTTGGTTATTTAGTAGGATATATTGTATGTTAGATAACACCACAACTTACATTGTTGGTTATTTAGTAGGATATATTGGATGTTAAATAACACCACAACTTAAACTGTTGGTTATTTAGTAGGATATATTGTATGTTAAATAACCACTGTTTCTTCACCGATCTTTTCTGGGAGAAAATGTCTTTTTCTTCATCTTTCATATATTGATTTGTCAGATTTCTGGAATACTATCCCTCATCGGTAACTGATTTTATATATACTACTAGTAATTTATAACCGTGGTTTATTTTGATCCCTAGGGTACCACCCCTCATCTGTAATCTTCAGTAAGTTTGAGTTCAATAATATCATATTTTATCTTTAACGTGGGTTCGTGTGATTCTGAGAACACCATTCCTGATCTGTAACCACGAGTTAGTCTGATTTCGGGAAAGCCAACCCCCACCTAACCATTAGTTTATCTGATTCGAGGGAATCTACTCCTTACTTCTATTATTTTCTTATATGCATTTATTTCTTAAGAAGATTACTTAACACTTTTAACTTAGTATATGCATTTAGGACTAATTTTTATCTAAACTTTCTGGGTCTCATGAGATATTATTGGGATTACTGCCGAAGTTATCGCCAACTGACGAATCAGTCCACTCTAATCTTTATAAGTTTTTGTTCTATAGCATTAGTCACATTACCTGCTATTAGCTAAACTGACATAATACATTTGTTACATTTTTACTCATCTATATAGGTTACTGATGCTGTAACAATCTAATTTTGGGTTCTACATTACATATAAAGAACAGTAGAGAGAAACCCAGACTAAATAGTGTTAGTAGTTTATTGTATTAGAGACAATAGTCGAGAAAATCCGAAAAAACGAAGAAATATTGAGCTAAATGTGATGTGCTCTTTTTACACTTGCATAATCTATGGTATCAAAAAGAACATGGATTTAGGCTTAAGTTGTTAACTCTAAACTATAAGTGATTTATAAATTCTTAGTCTTTGAAAGTTAAATCTCTAAAAACTTCTTTGTCGTCCTTTTCACAATAATAATAATAATACATTTTCGTGATATTATGTAATAACTCGAGGAGCAACATCAAGTATACACTGTTCACGAGAGTACATCCTTCATCCTAAGGTTTTCTGCTGAGTCATTATGATCTGGCACTGCCACATAACTTGAAAGTGTTTTTGTTAAGAATGGAATTCCTGACTTGTCATCCTTTTCTCTACGAATTCTGCTGCGTTACAATGATGAGTTGCCACCTTCAAGGCTTAGGCTGAATAGGGTTAACTCACTAGCAACAACATCTGTCACTGGAATATCCGACTGAGTAACAAATGGAGTGACTAAACTGTAAGCTGTGACTCCCCCTTTTAACCGACAAGAAAGACGCTGTACTCTCGGGCTCATAATCAGGTAAATACAATATAGATATAGGATGTTTTCTTTGAACATTAATTTGAAATGATGCATAAACGATATGCAAAGTAAACTGATAAAATCAGTTTAAAGACGACAGTAGAGTATATAACGGTCCGATAATCATGAAGATACCATTCACATCATGTAGATGGTTGGGAACACCATTAGCATCATTGGCGCCGATTGTGTGGGTGCTCTGTAATCACAGAACAATTTGTGGGTGATCCATACTCACAGAGATTTGTGGTTGCTCCGTACTCACAGAGATTTGTGGTTGCTCCGTAATCACAGAACAACTTGTAGGTGTACACTTGCAACACTATCAGAACAGTTTGTGGGTGCTCTATGCTCACACAACAGTTTGTGGGTGCTCTATGCTCACAGAGATCTGTCGATTCTCCGGTATCACAGGGCAATTTGTGGATGCTCCGTAATCACAAAACAGTTTGTGGGTTCTCAGGTACTCACAGAGCGATTTGTGGATGCTCCGTAATCACAAAACAGTTTGTGGATGCTCTATACTCACACAACAGTTTGTGGGTGCTCTATACTCACAAAACAGTTTGTGGGTGCTCTATGCTCACAGAGATTTGTGGATTCTCCGGTATCATAGGGCAATTTGTGGATGCTCCGTAATCACAAAACAGTTTGTGGGTGCTCTGTACTCACACAACAGTTTGTGGGTTCTCTATGCTCACAGCACCCATTGTAATTTCTAGTTACATAAAATCCTTTTCAGCGAGAAGAAATGCATAACCACTTTTTTCAGTAAAGCAAATGTTAAAACATAACCTCCACTGTAACTTTACATACTCGTAATAACAAATGTTAAAACATAACCTCCACTGTAACTTTACATACTCCTTGGAGGTTATGTTTTAACATTTGTTATTAGGAGTATGTAAAGTTACAGTGGAGGTTACGTTTTAACATTTGTTATTAGGAGTATGTAAAGTTACAGTGGAGGTTACGTTTTAACATTTGTTATTCCTGTAACTTTAATAATGTAGGTAACAATTACGATTTATTAAGAAATATTATTCTTCCGACTGAAACTAATTTTGGTCCAGTAGCCTAACCAGGAACGTTTGGCTGGGCGTGGCTTACTAGTTAGCGTGCTCAGACTGTATTTCGGGTTCCGTTACCTCATGAACGCGATCCGTAGTTTGGGGCTGTTAGCGCGGGTGTTGCCGACTGAGGGTTTAATAGTATTGTAGGGCCTGGAATAACCTAGTGGTTACGGCGGTCGACTCGCAATCTGCAAGTTCGCGAGTTCGAATACCATCACTGAACATATTCGTCCTTTCAGTTGTGGAAGGCGTTATAACGTGACGGTCAATCCCATTATTTGTTACGTTAAGAGTAGTAGCTCAAGAGTTGGCGGTTGGTACTGTTGACTAGCTGCTTTCCCTCTAGTTGACATTCCTTGTATAGCTTTCCGCGAAAATTCTAAAACAAACACTCGAGAATTTTGCTTTGCTGATACAGCTCGCATACTGTGGGAGTTGCGAGTATCAATGTGGTGGTTTCTAATTTAATTTACCCGTGTACGAGTGAAACCGAGTAAAGAATACGTTAACCCCATTTTATCCCAGGAGTTGCGAGTATCAATGTGGTGGTTTCTAATTTAATTTACCCGTGTACAAGTGAAACCGAGTAAAGAATACGTTAACCCCCATTTATTGACCCATGTAAACACACAAAGGACTAGAAGTTTCGTGTTATTTCTGAAACAAATCTCTTTCTTTTCTTTAACTAACAAAAGATTCCAAACACTTTAACACTCGAATTACTGTTATTTACTTAATATTAAATACAGTTGAGTATAGTTTTCTTTTGTTGTTGTTTTTTCTAGATAAATAACGCTTATTCAAGTGGTTTCAAGGTATGGTTCCGACGTCCTCAAGTTTTCCCTTTTCTTAATATCCTGCTTATTATTTTGAGGACTCTTTTTTTTTCTTTTTTTTTTTTGCAAAATATCAAAGATATTATGTAAATTCGATTTTCAAAGAAAATTAGTATATTCTCAATTGCTTAAGTATTCAACCCCTTTACTGCGGCAATCCTAAATCAGTTCAAGTGCAGAAGATTAGTTTTAAAAGTCACAAAATTAGTGTAATGGCCTCTGTCTGTGTGTGTGTGTAATCAAAGTGGTTTAACTTTGACTTCAGAGTAAATGCATCTGTACAAGCCACAACTTACATAGTTTGGGAGCTAACGAACTACGTTTTCATGATCAGAAGTAAATCACTGATTCTGAATGTGTATCAGAAGGTGTCACTACTTCAATTTAGGCCCGGCATGGCCAGGTGGTTAGGGCGCTGGACTCGCAATCCGAGGGTCGCGGGTTCGAATCCCCGTCACACCAAACATGCTCGCCCTTTCAGCCGTGGGGACGTTATAATGTGATGGTCAATCCCACTACTCGTTGGTAAAAGAGTAGCCCAAGAGTTGGCGGTGGGTGGTGATGACTAGCTACCTTCCCTCTAGCCCTACACTGCTAAATTAGGGACGGCTAGCGCAGATAGCTCTCGTGTAGCTTTGCGCGAAATTCAAAAACAAAAAACAAAAACAAAACTTCAATTTAAGTAAAACAGTCGTCTTTAATTTAGAACTGCTGGCCAGAGAGAAGCCAGTCAGCAGGACACGTCGCCTGCCTGGTTCCTCCTATAGGGTGAACGTTTCAGGGTTAACCAGCACGGATACAAGATAGCCAAGTTAAAACCTTTGAAAACCTACTATTCAAGACAAATAACAATGCAGATAGAAGTATGAAACAATAGTGGATGAAAAGTGGGAGGACGGCGTCTACATTCGTATTTAACAATTGTTATTGTTAACCTAACAGCGAAATCGGTTGTCAATTTTATAACGCGCTTAGAGCTGAATGTGTAGAATATTACGTGCTCAAACCTTGGACCTCTCAATACGTATCTCGGCACGTAAACCATCAGGCAATCCCCGGCCATAAAATTAGGGCCTCCCAGATGGGGCATTTTCCTCCGGGTTTCCAATACCCCCTCCCCAACACAATATAAATTTTTATCTAATGAAACTGGAGGAAAAAGATAAGAGAGCCAAAAAACAAATTTCATAAAAAACAAAGAATGTGAACTATATAAGTTACGGCCCAGAAAATGGTAATTTTTTAAACACTGTTTTGATAATTGACATTGGGGGAGGTGCCAACCTGGGGATGTTTTTACCTTGAATTTTATAAACTTATATTTGTTTTTATGTTTGTTTGTTTGGAATTAAGCACAAAGCTACACAATGGGCTATCTGTGCTCTGCCCACCACGGGTATTGAAACCCGGTTTCTAGCGTTGTAAGTTTGCAGACATACCGCTGTGCCACTGGGGGGCATTGTTTTTATGTGAAAAAATCACCATGATAATTTGATTAGCACTAATGAAAAAACTGTTTCATACAGTGTGTATGCGTGTATATATATAGCGGGTTCGAATCCCCGTCCCATCAAACATGCTCTCCATTTCAGCCATGGGGGCGTTATAATTGTGTCGTTGTTGGATATACAAGACTGTTGAGTTTAAGATTTATTATTTAATGATTATTTAGTTTTCATAACAAGAATGTTAAAAGTTAATTATTTAAAAGCCATGGTTATGAAAAGTTTCATTACGTAACTCCGTACGAGTAGCACGTTGTGTGTGTAGTTTAATTGTTATAGTCGGCTTTTGTAATATTGTTGACGTCATCTTACTTGAAGCTTCTAAGTTCTTATTATTATGTTTAGTATTGTTGTTACTGGAGGGCTAAATAGTTCTAGATTTTTCTGTCGCGTGTTATAATTACGTGCAGATACAGGGAGGAAGTTAAGTTAGTGAAAGTATCCCAGATTGTATTGTAACAACAGAGAAAAAAAATAATTTGTCTTGTGAAAGGGTGTTCTAAAGTAGTTGAACCCGCATGTGTGGACTTTGACGAAAAAGAGAAAATTATTTAAGGCTCTGGATACAACTGTGGTAACAAACAGTTATAGTGGTGGTTTTGAAGTGACTATCACAGCTTGTATTGTAACAACAGAGATAGAGAAGAATAATTCGTCTTGTCAATTGAGTTGTAAAATAATTGAACCAGACTGTGTGGGCTTTTAACGAAAAGGAGAATTATTTAAAGCTCCGGATTCAACTTTGGTAAACAATAGTGTAATGAATTTTTGTACAGACGTTTGACTTGTTTTGAATATATTATTTTAAAACAAATAGATTGTCTGCTGTTCGTTTATTGTTGAAGTTTATCGCCAACAAGTCACAGACACCTGCTGTAAAGAATTCGGCCCCTATAAAAACTTGACAGTTGGTAAAAGTGTAGTTCAAGAGTTGGTGGTGTGTGGTGGTGACTGGCAGCCTTCTCTCTAGTCTTTTACTGCTAAATTAGGGACGGATAGCTTTGCGCGAAATTGAAAACAAACCAAACCTTATAATACATAAATATAACCAAAACACGTACAAGTTTCCACTTGTGAATACAAATAACAGAACACTACAAATCTGTAATATTTATCTTTCTCTTTTTTTATTTTCTACCGGTTTCGTAACTTCAAAGATGTAATTAATATAAACGATTAAATATCATTTTTCAATTTAACTTAAATGATCCGAATTAAATATATTTTCAAAAATATATAATCGTTAAATATATTAAATACATTAAAATATACTTAATGATAAATTTGTTTAAGCTTCATTTACTCTGGCATTAGGTGTTACGACTTCCATTCGAAGTGGGGGGGGGGGCAAGACAGATGCACGTGATAATCAACAGGGTCATCTATCTAAAATAGTTACGGAATTTTGTATGCAACTTATTCGTAAACATGACTTCATAAATTGTATTTTTTTTTGGTTCATTGTTATTTATTTATATTTTACACACTTTCAAATATCCATAATTTGAATCAACCTTAAGTTGATCATCTTGGTGTGTTCAATAGTTATAAATAATATATTATCTTTAGTCTAATAACAAGTGTCTTCCTAGTTTAGTTTGATCATCTTGGTGTGTTCAATAGTTATAAATAATATATTATCTTTAGTCTAATAACAAGTGTCTTCCAACCTTAAGTTGATCATCTTGGTGTGTTCAATAGTTATAAATAATATATTATCTTTAGTCTAATAACAAGTGTCTTCATAGTTTAGTTTGATCATCTTGATGTGTTCAATAGTTATAAATAATATATTATCTTTAGTCTAATAACAAGTGTCTTCCTAGTTTAGTTTGATTGTCTTGATTTGTTGAATATCTCTAAATCATTTACAAGTAAAGATAGAACTTTTCAAAATGGAAATATATGTAGGGATGGCCCTTGCACCATCCCTACATAACAGCACAGGCACACAATGTAATAGAATGTTAAAAAACAAAAATAGGATAAATTAAACTCAATTGTGATTGAATAGTTATATATATTGCTATATGTTAATTATTGTCTAAATACAATAAGGTTCCAACTGTAATATTTGTTGTTTATCAGTTATTGGCTGGTAATTCATATTTCACTCTGTACTTAAACTTTTTAAAGGAACATAAAACTTCTGTAATAAAGCTAACTTCAAGGGATAATGAGAACACCGTTTACACTAGAATTATGATTTTTTTTAAAATTACTACTGGTTAATGATAATTATAAAAGCGGATACTCCGTTTGAAACTATGTCACCTCAGTGTCACCATTTATGTGGTTTTGGGGTTATCATGTTATGAAAAAAAAGCAGCAGAAAGAACAAGAAATTCAAAGTGTGTAAACAGGAATGGACGGCGATTGCCTGTTGTAAAAAAACAAAAACACACAAGTGTAGAGGACGACGTTTCGAAAGTATTCAGTCTTTCGTAAGTCTATCAAAGAAAGAAATTAAACTTTTTGCTATTAAATTTACACACATTTCCAGACATAGATATTGTTATAAAAGGAAACACTGTATAGTATTGTAAAGTTCTGATGACCTATCGAGGAGATATTTAAAATACCATTTCGATGAACAGTACGAGCCACCCCTACATAAACAGTGCTACCGCCTGCCTGATTATCTTTAGTTTAATAACAAAGGATTCTTAATTGAGTTGATTGTCTTGATTTGTTGAATAGTTCCAAATAA
>NW_013667162.1:133751-146477 GCF_000517525.1 Limulus polyphemus
AATATGTTTAGAATCTAAAAACCAAACATCAGGTTGTAGGGAATGTTGTTGTTTTTGTAACTCCATGTAATTATTGTTCATATAAATTGTTCTGGTAAATTGTGGTTTTGATGTTTCTTCTTTTGTTTGTAGTATATTCAGTTCATTCAAAGATCACGATCGCTCTTTAGTGGATGAAAAAAGAGAAGATCTATCTTCTGCCATATCCAACGAAAGCCTAAATGAGAAAGAACGCCACCTGACGGAGATGATTCAGCAGCTACAGGCACTCCGGGAACAACTGGTAGCTCAGCAACGACACCAGAGCAAGGTAAGTTACCACAGAATTCAATTCAAGGTTTCACGTGGAATTATTATAATGTTGGTATTTGTATTATCAATACATGAGCCAATGGGACCAGCCGCCTACACCACTACTATTAACTAAGTAGTGAGATTGATTCTCACGTATGTGACGTTCCCATTTAGGATGCTTCCTCGGCTGTTCAGCTATTTTGCACCACCCTGCTTGTGTGTTTGATACATTTATTCAGTCCAGTCCACTTGCCTTAACTAGACGTCAGTGTCGTTTGAGCACAGTTATATTTACATGATGAATTTATTTAAAACTTGTACTTGTTTTTTGTTTTGTTTTTCAACTAAATATCTCTAACGTGCTCAATTTATAAGGTGGATAGATATCAAGATATACCAGACGTACTTGCGCAGGGTCCCCGAAAGTGTTCTGATTCAAGAGTAAATAACACCAAAATTAAGAATAACAAATATGTTGTAGCCTACAGAGTGCATAATTTTTCTCGTAATTCATGGCATGCGCACGACAGTACAAATTGCAACGTTACGCGTCTCTTATGTGACGTCATTTTAGTGTCTACTGACTGATAGACAGACAACACATTACTGTATAGTGGTGCGAGTGGTTAAAACAGGTGACCCCTCCAGGCTGCCTTCGAACCCCTTTAACGGGGAAATTATTTATTTCAGTAAAAACGTGATGAGCAAGCAACACAAACAGCTAGATTGTTACATACGTACAAAAACAACAATTAAAAAATATGCAGTCTGCAATTCCATTACATCTCTGGTTAGTTTCAAAACAATATAAAGAATCCTTAGTCACTTTGTGTTGTGACTTATTTAAATTAAAATATCAAACCATAGAGAGCTGGGCGTGGCTTGATATTTAACGTGCTCGAACTACGTATTCGAGGTTCATGGTTCGTATTCCGTTGTCGCGACACATGCTCTCTCTCTACACTAGAGAGCCATGAGTGCACTATAAGAGTGATGGTCAAATCCCACAGATCGGTCAGATTAGAATAGTCCAATAGTCCCTCTGTTAGTTCCAATTGAGACGACTATGGACATAGTATCTAGCACTTCATGAAGCTTTGCGCGAAAATTGTGAAACAAACAGACAAGTTATAACCCGAAGTCTTATGTCCGACAGCTGGACAATTACTCTCTGATAAAACAACATCGTAATGCTAGAAACACCACAATAAAAAAAAACGATTCTAGGGATGTTTGTCATATAAGAATGTTAATATCATAAACGTTTGTCATTAGAAAATAACTGTGAAAGCGATTTACTAGAGTTTTAACGGAGACCTTCCTCGATACATGAGAAAAAAGCCTCGACATCTAGCGATGGAAATATAAACTAGATGAAACACAGGTAGTTTTTGAAGTTCGTCTTACGTATCTTTGCATAATGTACTTGTTTAAGTATATGTCATCACAGTCACAAAATCCTACTTATCTTTGTAGAATTTGTTACTTTGCTTATTCAGTATCACGTGCATAGTATACTAGTTTTCTAGTGGTATTGTTTCATCCAGAAGTATTATTCAGATAATATAAAAAACAGATTTAATAATCCATAAGTTTAGCATGTTTATTGTACCATCAAAATAGTCAACAGATTTCACAAGATACATATGTGAATGACAGATCCGGAGTTTTTGTTTTTCCCCAAAAACACGTGAAATACAGAAAAATATGTCACGAAGTGGTTAATCCATAAAACTCCCCCCAAACAGTGTTAAATTGCATAAACTTCTGGAGAAAAGAAATTATTAAAAATCAAACATTACAGGTTCACACAGATTTACATATATATTGAGGTACATTGAGTGAGTCTAGAACTCAAACAATATTTGGAAGATCTTACTTTATTGTAGTATAACTAGCACTCAAACTTTAAAGGTTCACGTTTTCTGGTTCATCTAGTACTCTAATAATACCTACAAAACCGCGTCTTGTTCTTTATCTAACACTCAAACAATGCTTTAAAAGTCCACGTCTTGTCCATCTAGTGCTCTAATAATACTTACAAAACCGCGTCTTGCAAAGCATTGTTTGAGTGTTAGATAAAGAAAAGGTCCACGTCTTGTCCATCTAGTACTCTAACACTACTTACAGAACCACGTCCTGTTCTTTATCTGACACTCAAGTTATGATTCTAGAATTAACATGCCATGTTGTTCTTCTAACACTCAAACAATACTTTAAAAATCCACATCTTATTCATCTAGTGCTGTTACAGTACGTACAAAATCACGTCTTGTTTTTCATCTTACATCAAACAATACTTACAATGTCGTATTGTCCCTCTAGCGTTCAAACAATGCTTAGAGAACCACGTTTTGTTGTTTATCTAACTCTCAAAAAAATGCTTTCAGTTTTTGTTTGTTTCAGCGCAAATCCATGCAATGGGCTACCTGTCTTCTGCTCACGTGGGTAATCGAACCCCGAATTTTAACTTTGTAATTCCATAAACCTAACAATCAAACATTACTTACAGAATTCACATCTTGTTGTTCACCTAGCAACCAAACAATACTTACAGAATCCACGTCTTGTTGTTCACCTAGCAACCAAACATTACTTACAGCATCCACGTCTTGTTGTTCACCTAGCAACCAAACATTACTTACAGAATGCATATATAACTTGTTGTTCACCTAGCAACCAAACATTACTTACAGAATGCATATATAACTTGTTGTTCATTCAGTACTCTAAGTCTCTTCCCTTTATTTTTCATAACATACTTAGAAACATAAAATATGATATCATATACAATACTGAAAACACAAATCCTTAACAGCTTAAATTGGACCGCTATATCTTAATATTCCATAACAGGCCTCATCACGCCTGTCATGCAATTATCCAATGTTGGCACTTTAAATTAAATTAATGAGGGCACCGAGTTCAATAACCGCCACAAAGAATCAACACAACCAACTGTGGATATCTAGCTCTTGACACTTGTATTTTCTATTCCCGATTATTTTTTAGCACGTATCAGTGCAGATTGCGATAGATTAAAATCACCCAATGTTCAACGGAGCTCGACTCTATTGCTTTGAACACACTTAAGGGTTGATTTTCCTCCCTACAAAAACGGACTGTGGTGGAGGAATTCTTATTTTCATAGTAAGATATAATTAATAGTGAAAACATGGTTACAAATTCACGTAAGATTAAGAATCTTTTTTTGATGACATTATCGCGAAACTTTCATTGGATCTTCTATGTATTATCTTAAGGCAAATATGAATTTCACCATGTTTATTTATTGAGTTCTTATTATTGGATTTTGAATAAGAAAGAGCAACTGATGTTTGTGAATTTGTGGTACCTCCTTAAAGTCCAGTTTATTGTACCTTCTTAATGTCCAGTTTGTTACATCTACTTAAGGTCTAATTTGTTGTATGCCCTTAACATCCAGGTTGTTTTATTTTCTTAAGATCCAGTTTTTTTATAGTACTTCCTTACGTTTAATATTAACATCCAGGCTACTTTACCTCGTTAAGATTCAGTTTTTACGTTTTTTTTTTTTGTTTTTTTTGTATCTCCTTAAGTTCAACATTACCAAATATGTATGGATTCCTAGTGAAAAATAGCTGACATGTAAGATTTGTATGATTAGATTTGCAAAAACCATGTTAATATTCACCTTCCTAGCCTTGTCCCCTTTGTGGCACAGCGGTATGTCTGCGGGCTTACAACGCTAGAATACGGGTTTCGATCCCCGTGATGGGCAGAGCACAGATAGCCCATTGTATAGTTTTGTGGTTAATGACAAAACAAACCCTAACCTTGGATGTGGTTAACGTTCTTGGAACCTGAATATCACAACGTGTTGCCCCCTGGTAGATTTTTTTCCCGCACCATTGCCATTGATTAATATAAATACCATTTCTTGAGGAAATGTCCCATTTTCTAAGTAGTTCCACTTTTGTAGGATTCTCATAATAGATTATTTCGAATTGGTTAAATTTAGTAGAACTTGACCTAGTTTGGCTTTTTTGGCTATTTAAGATCCAGTTTAAAGTCCACTTTGTTACATATCTCCTTTAGATCAGGTTTTTTACCTCTTTGAGGTTTAGTCTGTTATAATTTATTAAGGTCTACTTTGTTGTGCCCTCCTTAAGATCCAGTTTGTGGTATTTCCTTAAAGTCCAGTTTGTAGTATTCCCATAAGGTCCAGTTTATTATACCTTCTTAAGCTCTAGTTTGTACTTCATTAAGATCCTGTTTGCAGTATTTCCTTAAAGTCCAATTTGTGGTACCTCCTTAAGGTCTAGTTTGATGTACCTTCTTAATGTCCAGTTTGTTACATCTACTTAAGGTCTAATTTGTTGTATGCCCTTAACATCCAGGTTGTTTTATTTTCTGAAGATCCGGTTTTTTTATAGTACTTCCTTACGTTTAATATTAACAACCAGGCTACTTTACCTCGTTAAGATTCAGTTTTTACGTGTTTTTTTTTTTGTTTGTATTTCCTTAAGTTCAACATTACCAAATATGTATGGATTTCTAGTAAAAAATAGCTGACATATTGTTAGAACTGTGAAAAATAGCTGCCATATTGTTAGAACTGTGAAAAATAGCTGACATATTGTTAGAATTGTGAAAAATAGCTGACTATTGTTAGAATTGTGAAAAATAGCTGACATATTGTTAGAACTGTGAAAAATAGCTGACATATTGTTAGAATTGTGAAAAATAGCTGACATATTGTTAGAATTGTGAAAAATAGCTGACATATTGTTAGAACTGTGAAAAATAGCTGACATATTGTTAGAACTGTGAAAAATAGCTGACATATTGTTAGAATTGTGAAAAATAGTTGACATGTTGTTAGAACTGTGAAAAATAGCTGACATATTGTTAGAATTTCATTTGTACTATATCCCTGGAGCTGATTGCTCGTGTAATATTTTTGTCTTCCATAAATTTGCCAAATAACAAGAAATGTTAACTGTATCTTTCCCTCCTTTTTTTTGGTTAATTATATTACTCATAATATTTACCATCTACTTCCGTTTAGTTGACTAAATTAGCAAAATTTGGTATAGTACTTCCGGTCAGCTACATAAACATCATAAATTATTTAACATATGTTTCCGACTAACATTTTACACGTATTAGTTATTTAATCCATACTTGAGAAATTCTTTTTTTTCTTGGTGTCCATTTAGTACATAATACAACCGTTCGCGACTCCTAAGCCTAAGACAAGAGCGTCATTATTCTCGCTTCTACCAGCATCATCAAAGAGTCGTTTATTCTCGTTACCAGCATCATCAAGAGCGTACTAATGCCAAAAGGAAATTTGCCGAGATTTTCATAACATTTGATACAGAACATAACCGATTCATTTTTCTGCTGTTGTTACATTGTCGTATATATATTTGTTGTTTAACTAAAAATAATAATAAAAAACTGTACTGAAATATACTCTGAAATCTAGACGCGATGCCCCCAGTAGCACAGCGGTATATCTGCGGACTTACAACGCTAGAATCCGGGTTTCGATACCCGTGGTGGGCAGAGCACAGATAGCCCTTTGTGTAGCTTTGTGCTTAACTACAAACAAACAAACACAGACTAGTACACCAATTTGGTTCCAAAGTAGAGACGATTGTCTTAAAGTGTGTGACTAATGACAATAAGCACATTTAATAGTTTATTGGTGAAAATCTAGAGTCAATGAACGTTAGTTATTATTTTATCTACTTTAATGGATAGAATGTATTTCCTTACGTACCTAGACACGAGAAACGTTAGCTTATAAGCTTCAATTATTTCTAAAACACCATTTTTTTTCTAATTTCGTTTTTCTAATTTATACCGCTAGAAACCGGGTTTCGATACCAGTGGTGGGCAGAGCACAGATAGCCCTTTTTTGTAGCTTTGTGCTTAACTTCAAACAAACAAACCTAGACGCGATATGATCAGACAACTAACTCCCTTCTATTTTATTCTCGCCGAATTAAAAAGTACAAAAATCGTGATAGTCTCCTAAAATATTTATAGTTATCTTATAAATGTTTGCAGTACTTGTTTCAAAGCTGTTGTTTTAATTTCAAATCTGAAAAACGTTTATGAAAAGTGTACAATGCACGATCGCATAACTTCACAAACGTGCATTTTTGAGGGTATTGTTACGAGGCCTATAATCAGTATGTGTTATGTGTTTTGACGTTGTTTCTACACGCTCACGTGGAGTATTGAGCTACCTTGACGGTATGCACGGGTTTATATGTTCATTGACATATGAATATTCAGCCGAGGGATAATGTTTGTTACCAATTTCGATAAGTTAACAAAATCTGCAATTTATTCCGTTATCAACTCTGTTAAACTTACTAACGTTGTCGTCACATGTGCATTCTAGTTCTGAAGAAACGAAATGAATCTGTTAATTGTGCATACACGAAATGAATCTGTTAATTGTGCATACACGAAATTAATCTGTTAATTGTGCATACACGAAATGGATCTGTTAATTGTGCATACACGAAATGGATCTGTTAATTGTGCATACACGAAATGAATCTGTTAATTGTGCATACACGAAATGAATCTGTTAATTGTGCATACACGAAATGGATCTGTTAATTGTGCATACACGAAATGAATCTGTTAATTGTGCATACACGAAATGGATCTGTTAATTGTACATACACGAAATGAATCAGTTAATTGTGCATACACGAAATGGATCTGTTAATTGTACATACGCGAAATGAATCTGTTAATTGTGCATACACGAAATGGATCTGTTAATTGTACATACACGAAATGAATCTGTTAATTGTGCATACACGAAATGAATCTGTTAATTGTGCATACACGAAATGGATCTGTCGAATAACTTTCACTGTTTTCACAAGAATTATTAGAGGAGCTTAAAACAGGGAATATAAGGCCAGGATTTTTAATTTTTACGAACATTTTTGAATGAAGCTAGGGGTCGGAGGAGAGAGAAAAAATACAATTCTACCATCAGTTACTAGCGTACACGTAATTTAGGTGGCTGAAACCCCCTTGACATTCTCGTCTTCATTCACTGTTCGGCCTATCAAGTCACAAAAGGTTTCATCCAAATTAAGTTTTTGTATTGAATGTCACACAATATCTAAGTTTTTTTCCTTATAATTACTGAGATCCATACCACCATTTTGGGCCCGGCATGAGCAGGTGGTTAGGGCGCTCGACTCGCAGTCTGATGGTCGCGGGTTCGAATTCCCGTCACACCAAACATGCTCGCCATTTCTACTACTTTAAATTTTTTTTTTCCTCACGAGCAAAATCCCGCCTAGGAAATTAAAAAAAAAGGGAAATCAGATTATTATTATTATTTTTCTCAGAAACAAGAAATCTCGCGTCAGAATAAAAAGATGGAAATGCAAATTATGTAATTTTTTTTTCGGAAATCAAAATTTCGAAATCGACGGGATCGTAAAACGAAAAATAAATAATCCTGGCCTAACATCAGGCTTAAATATCGCATTAATTTTTAATTAAGTACTTACAAAAAAAAACAACAGTTGACGAGAAGAGTAAAAAGTAAGATCGCGACTGTTTTGTTGAACCAAATAGAAACGTGAAATGTTGGTTTCCCAGTTCATTTACTTGCCCATGTTTGTTGTTGTTCTGCCTTTTCCCATCTTTCGTCAACTCATTTCAACAGCCTTGGTCAAAACATTCCTCCTGTAATCTGGAGCTCTGCCAAGCCAACCAACGCTAGCGGTATGCCCTTCTAATAGAAGAACAGTCGAGTGAGAAAGCCTTGGTCATGGTTGGTTCGTGTTAGCAGCAGGCCTCGTTAGAACTAGTCTAATTTAAAACCCTGATTTATGTATCACGTGACACGTTTCAAACCCTATCTATATTGGTAAAAACATACAGGTTAATGTAATTCGTATTGAGTAACAAAAGTAGGGTGTGGTGGAGAGATTTGATGGCCAAGCCTATTGTTGCGATGAGAGGTTTGTGGAATACGTGCACGAATTTTTAATACATATTATGAAGAAGAAGCTGAAAGTTTAATAAATAAATCTTGTGACTTTCTGGTGTTGCAACTCAACACGTTTTTTAGCGCCAGTCGTTACGCTAGAGATTATCATGTTTAAAATTTTTCCATCAAACTCGATTAGTCACATTTTGTTTGTGAGATTAAAATATAGTCTCGGAGTTTGATCAGTGTGTAATAAAACAAGATTCAGTTTTATGTCTTATCAGCTGTAAGTGACATAAAGTTCAGCAATGAATTAGATTCCTGGTTCTACAAAATGTCAATATAAAGCTCATTTTGTGAGTGTAAATGTGCAAGAAAAAGATTACAAATATATATTGGAATTAATGTTTCACAGTTTATATATATAGAAAGAGAGAGAATAAAAGTATTGGGTTTTTCTCTTTTGAAAGTTAATTTAAACGTTTGGTTTCTTTTGAACTTCGCGCAAAGCTACACGAGGGCTATCTGCGCTAGCCGTCCCAAATTTAGCAGTGTAAGACTAGAGGGAAGGCAGCTAGTCATCACCACCCACTGCCAACTCTTGGGCTACTCTTTTACCAACGAATAGTGGGATTGATCGTAATATTATAACGTCTCCACGGCTGAGAGGGCGAGCATGTTTGGTGTGACGGGGATTCGAACCCGCGACTCGCAAATTGTTAGTCGAGCGCCCTAACCACCTAATTTAAACGTTTAACCTAATTTTATAATTAAACTGAAGTTTTAAAAGGCGCCCTCTGTTCAGAAGTGACTTAAAAATTATCTGCAGAGTAATTATATTGTTCCTTCTTCATTTTCAGTTTCGAAACTCATGTGTAGATATGAATACGTTAACTTGCTAAGCCTTATTAGCAAAGGACGTGTTTTTCTCACAGTTGAGTTTTCTATGTAGAAATGAAAAATAAATAAACCCGAACATATTCGCATCAACCATTATGCTCTAAGATTTATATAAATAAAACCGAACATATTCGCATCAACCATTATGCTCTAAGATTTATATAAATAAAACCTAACATATTCGCCTTTACCATTATGCTCTAAGATTTATATAAATAAAACCGAACATATTCGCCTCAACCATTATGCTCTAAGATTTATATAAATAAAACCGAACATATTCGCCTCAACCATTATGCTCTAAGATTTATATAAATAAAACCGAACATATTCGCATCAACCATTATGCTCTAAGATTTATATAAATAAAACCGAACATATTCGCATCAACCATTATGCTCTAAGATTTATATAAATAAAACCGAACATATTCGCCTCAAACATTATGCTCTAAGATTTATTCTTCCCACGTTTTCCAAATTGTATCAAAAATGTTGCTTAAGGTTCGTAATTAATGAATAACCTTACGACTGCCTACCACAATGTTTTGATATCACAAAGTCTGACAACAGGCTGCGACGTTTCGGTATCACAAAATCTGACAACAGGTTGCAACGTTTCAGTGTTACTAAGCCTGACAACAGACTGTATTGTTTCAGTTTCACTAATGCTAATGATTGTTACTACAAAGTTTTGGTACCGCTAAGCCTGACGATAATTGCTGTAGCGTAGCCAAAAGCTCCCTCTACTAAAATTTTAACATTAAAAAGATCCTTTTTATTTTTTTCTTTCTTTCAATCTGTTTGTATAGAGACCTTGTTTTATATTTTGTCCCCTCGATGGGATGGCGGTAAGTTAACGAACTTAAAACTCTAAAATCCGGGGTTCGATTCCCCGTGGTGGATACAACAGATAGCCCAGTGTAGCTTTGCTCTAAAACAAGCATTTTTATATATTTTTGGCAAATTAAAACTTGAGACCTAGAACTAAGCAGTTCTATTTTTCTAAAAAGTGAGGATGAGACACTCACTATTCAGCGCACTTTTTGTTTTCAACAGGACACTCCACATGCATCTGGAAGACAAGATAGATGCAACTTATTATATTTGTGGGCAAAATTGGATTACGTTTCTGGCCCTTCATTCTGTTACACTTACAACTAAAATTTATTACATTAGTGGGCGTTAGAAACTCGGGTCAGTAATTTTATCGGGTGCCATTTAATTATTTATATTTTTTCGCCTTTTTTTTGTTTTAGCAGTATTTTATCTTGCATTGAGTTACAACGTAAACCGCACGTGATTTACGTACGCATGGTCATCATTGTTGGATACTGATGTAAGGTCAAGTAAGAGAATTCGAAGCTCCTAAGCAATCTGACTCTTAACTTGACTGTCCCACTTTGGAAGAACCCAGTTTATTCGACAGAAAGAAAAATGTGAAGTTTCCAATATTTTTTTGAATGAGGAACGCGTACGTACTCTGCATAATAATAACTGAAAATTGGGTATTTTTCATTAGTGACAACGAAATTCTACACCTTACGAAACCTTCAGTCTCCACCCATATGTTTTCTTAAGTTGTGGTTCCACCCCCTTTTCCCCTCACAGTCGTAAAAGTTATTAGGCTGATAAAATTTAAGTTGTATTGCCTAAAGCGATCTGATTGACTAGTTTCACGATAGATTATAAACAGACACGTCGAAGGTCAGTTAATCGAAACATGGCGCCCTTCTTTTTCTCTTGCACAAAGAAATCACTACTAAATAACGACACGTTTTTTTTTGTATATTATTTTGGAGGAATGCTTTTCAAAACAAATAGTTTCAAATAACGTGTTTTTTTTTCCTATTATTTCTCAATGGCTCAGTGGTTCGATCTCTGTGAGGTATCATTTCTAACCTACGAAATGTTTTGAATTGTCAAATGGAATCCTGAATCGAATGCGTTTAAACACCAAACAAGTTTTACTATACACCTCACAAATTCATTAAACTGTAATTTTACAAATTATTGGAACTTCATAGAAAAAAACGAAGGCTTAAATGTGAGTAATAAGTGTATCTGCAGCCACGTTTCATGAGTGGGGTGAAAAAGTTTAAATTAAAGTTATTAATAGGGAAGATCTCAAATGAGAACTGTAAATTAAAAGAGGTTTACAAACTAAAGGGATTTTGATGCGAACTAACCTTAATCCTCAAACTAACACCTTATTAATATACCGCTCACTACCGGTGGGGTCCACAAACACCTTACTAATATACCGCTCACTACCGGTGGGGTCCACAAATTGCGTGATATTGAGTACTTTTATCTGTTTGTAATTAAGCACATAGCTACACAATGAACTATTTGTACTGTGCCCACCACTATAAGTGTAAAAGACTGAAAAAAAAAATGGCAAGATTAGTCGTTTTATATACAAAATACGTAGAGGGACCCAGGAGTATTAAGCCGAAATTCAATACTGACAGTATATCATCACACAAATTTCTTTTTCATTCTTTGTGTGTGTGTGACTCATATAGTATTATGGACCCTGCAACCAACAATATCATGGACCCACGAACAATTTAATGTATAAGTAGTTTTACAAAATGTGTTTAAAAAGCCTTTAGGGTTAGTAATTGTAGGGTTCGATGTGTTCCATTGCTAAACCTGTGTTAGGAACAGTTGGTTTTTTTGTTTGTTAATTGACAGCGTTTACAGTGTTTTCAAAAAGGTGCCCCCCCCCCAGTGGCACAGCGGTATGTCTGCGGACGTATAACGCAAGAAACCGAGTCTCGATACCCGTGTGGGCAAAGCACAGCTAGCCCATTTTGTAGCTTTATGCTTAATTTCAAACAAACAAAAAAGGTATGCACGTTTTTATTTATTTATCCGGAGAACAAGGGCAGAGACTTTAAGTGAAACATACTCGAGCCAACCATATTTTGTGCGAAACCAAAGGGGTACGGATGGGGTATTTTACAGTATTATAACTTTTTCTTTTTTTTTCATATATTATTTCACCTTCTTTTTTTTTCTTACCGGTATAAATACCGACGCATACCGCCCCACTTTAACCACTGACTATTAACATTTTCCAGGACTCAAGTGACGGAAATCTAAGTGGGTTTTTGTTACTATTCTAAGAGTCGTGTGAGCAACGTTACTTGGAGGGGAAAAAAGAAACATTTGCTTCTTTGATGCCTCATCTTTCGTCGGCGCAAAGAAATTGTTTCCTTTAAAACTAAAATGCACACGTCGCTGATAGAGGGCTGTTTGGGATGTCTTAAGTTTACAGAAACTCTCGGGTGTTGATGGTCCACCATATTCAATGTTAACATTTCCAGTTTTCCTTGTCTGTCTTGCTTACAAGCGAGGAATCGCGTAAAAAAAACAAAACCAAGATATTATCACTTATTACATATTGTGGAGAAACATTAACAAAATAGATAATTTTTTGTGCTTTAATTTGAACTACAAAACACAGTTACGTGTAACTGAACCTTTCTTATTTTTTGAGCTTTAATTGGAACTAGAAAACACAGTTACATGTAACTGAACCTTTCTTATATTTTTTAG
>NW_013667162.1:147258-151179 GCF_000517525.1 Limulus polyphemus
TTCTTATTTTTTGTGCTATAATTGGAACAACAAAACACAGTTACATGTAACTGAACTTTTCTTATTTTTTGTGCTATAATTGGAACAACAAAACACAGTTACATGTAACTGAACCTTTCTTATATTTTTTAGCTTTAATTGGAACAACAAAACACAGTTACATGTAACTGAACTTTTCTTATTTTTTGTGCTATAATTGGAACAACAAAACACAGTTACATGTAACTGAACTTTTCTTATTTTTTGTGCTTTAATTGGAACAACAAAACACAGTTACATGTAACTGAACCTTTCTTATTTTTTAGCTTTAATTGGAACAACAAAACACAGTTACATGTAACTGAACTTTTCTGATGGATGACTTGATTTTGTTCCACGTCTCACAGGTTTTACTTTACAACTTACCACTCTTTCTCTATGGGACACTGATATAACTTGTCGTCCACAGTATATTTCATAGTTGTCCGTTGTGGCCCCCTCTCCGCCGTCACGTCCTGGTAAGAACCATTTTTACGACGTTACGCGTGACGATTGGTATCCAGATAATTCTTAAAGGCGTCGGAAGAGAGAGGCTGCCCTCTATCTCCTGTAAAAGGGGACAGTATTTATTTTGCCCCTTCCCATAAATTTCGATAGGTTTACGATTTTCCCAACATGATTTAAGTTTGCGTTCTTTCAAAAAAAAATGCTCAGTATAAAAATTGAAAAGATTAAGAATTGAAAAAAGACGAAGATATTGTAAAGTGAAAAACAAAACGATCGTGTAACGTAGTCATTGAACTATTCATTCTAACGTTAATTTCACTTACTTTTTTATCTGTTTCCGTCATATTCTGTTCCTCATTGCATCCTTTTAGGCCTAACTTGCCACTCTACATATAAAAAAAGTTCAAGGGGGACCATGCTCCCTGAGACTGGCCCGGCATGGCCAAGTGATTAGGGCGCTCGACTCGCAATCTGAGGGTCACGGGCTCGAATCCCCATCCCACCAAACATGCTCGCCCTTTTAGCCGTGTGGACGTTGTAATGTGACGGTCAATCCCACTATTCGTTGGTAAAAAAAGTAGCCCAAGAGTTGGCGGTGGGTGGTGATGACTAGCAGCCTTCCATCTAGTCTTACACTAATAAATTAGGGACGGGTAGCGCAGACAGCCCTCGTGTAGCTTTGCGCGACATTCAAAATAAACCAAAACCTTTCTTTCAAGCTTGATTAACTTCCAATTTTACCCCTCCGCCACAAACACATTTTGCTTCTGACGCCTATTAATTTTATGTTCTTATAATAACAAATTAAAACCAAGATCGTGGTACTGTGTCCTTTGTTAGGCTGGCACCAAGGAGTCTTGCACATGGATCAGACTTCAAGGATTCAACTGTGCATCCGTCCAGTCCAATTATTCTGGACGTTAATGTTAGCTCATGGAGTGATGTTACTGTCCGGGCGACATCTTTTTATGTCATTTCATACTTTAGAAAGATAATAATTGTCACTCTTATAACTCAACCAAAGCTTAAAGAGCTCATGATTTTATGTTACTGTCCGGGCGACATCTTTTTATGTCATATCACACTTTAGAAAGATAATATTTACCACATATTGGTAGATTTACATGGTGATACCTCGTATAGCTACAGTTTCGTGTGTTGTTATAATTCGCAAGGTAGCCCTTTATATTACCTTACTTTCATGTTAACAGGTCCTCTAGGGCTCAACATGGCGTCTGCGTATTTTAAACGTTCGTCCTATCTTTTATTTTATACCTAATATTAATTAGTAGACAAACACGTTTCTTAGTTTCTTCTTGAGCTGTTCTGGTGTGGCCGAATAATTGTATTCGGAGTCTCCAAAACGTGTGGAGTGCCTTTTTCGCAACAGTGGGTGGCAAACCATGAATCCTCGGATTCACAGTCCAAGTACGCTAACAACTGAGCCACACCCGGCCCTGTAGATGATTAAGTCGGGGCAAATTAAGTACGTCCATCTTATTTGTAATTTTCAAAGTTGTAGAATGTTGCCTACGATTCTAATATTGCTAGGTGGGCCGTACTAAAGTTATTCCATGTCGCAATGTTTCTACCAGCTTGGAAAAGATTTTCATCATTATTATGATTTCAAAGTAAAATCTAGATACTTGTACTCTTGAATAAATAGAAATTTCTCTATCACGAGAAATTAGTTCTTTCGCTAATGTACCCCGGTGAGTCAGTGGTAAGTTAATGGAGTTACGTTGCTAAAATCCAGGTTTCGGTTAGCCCATTGTGCAGCCGTGTGTGTTACCAGAATAAAATAGTTCTATTTGAAACTAAATTTCTAACTTATCAACGTCTATAGTTCTCCTTTATATATATCTAATGACCGTTTTGAGAAGAAGAAAAAAAAATGCCTGGAAAACAGTGTCCAGTTGTTTTGGGGCATTAGAAACAGAGGTCGTCTAAGGGGCACTTTACTGAACGTTGTAACGTAAGATAAGTCTTGTGGTTGTAACGTAGGCGTTCTGGGTGGTCTGTAAATTCATATGTTACACAATCTCTCTGTGTGTAAGCTGATGTGATTGGAGTCTGTTGCCTCGGTGTACGCCAACATTATTTTGTGGTTGACTCCATATAAGGTTTCTGTTTTTCGTATAATTACCGTTGTTACTTTTTTCTTTTAACATTTCAATTGTAAGATTGCAATGTTTGATATCATACTAATTTACTGACAGAAGTTCTACTACGCTTACAGAGGATATTCACACATAACCACAGAATCATCAGCTCTGACCAGCCGCCATGATTCACACATAATTACAGAATCATCAGCTCTGACCAGCTGCCATGGTTCACACATAACTACAGAATCATCAGCTCTGACCAGCCGCATGATTCACACATAACTACAGAATCATCAGCTCTAACCAGCCCCCATGAGTCACACATAATTACAGAATCATCAGCTCTGACCAGCCGCCATGGTTCACACACAACCACAGAATCATCAGCTCTGACCAGCCGCCATGGTTCACACATAACTACAGAATCATCAGCTCTGACCAGCCGCAATGATTCACACATAACTACAGAATCATCAGCTCTGACCAGCCACCATGGTTCACACACAACTATAGAATTATCAGCACTAACCAGCCGCCATGATTCACACATAATTACAGAATCATCAGCTCTCACCAACCACCATGGCTTAAACATAACATTAAATCGTCAGCTCTGGCCAGCAACCATGTTTCACAAATAACTACAGAATCATCATCTCTGAACAGCAGACAAGGTTGAAACTTAACTACAGAAACATCAGCTCTGACACCATCCAACATGGTTCACACATAACTACAGAATCATCAACTTTGACACACAACTACTATGGTTTACACATAACTACAGGATCATCAGCTCTGACCAGCCGCCATTGTTGACATATAATTATAGAATTATGAGTTCCTGACCAGGAGCAAGAGTTCACACATAACTGTAGGATCATGAGTTCCTGACTAGCACCGATGGTTCACACATAATTATAGAATAATCAGCTCTGACCAGCTGCCTTTTTTGACATATAATTATAGAATTATGAGCTCCTGACAAGCAGTGATGGTTCACACATAACTATAGAGTCATGAGTTCCTGACAAGCAGCAATGGTTCACATATAACTATAGAGTCACGAGTTCCTGACAAGCAGCAATGGTTCACACATAACTATAGAGTCATGAGTTCCTGACAAGCAGCGAGAGTTCACACATAACTATATAGTCATGAGTTCCTGACAAGCAGCGAGAGTTCACACATAACTATATAGTCATGAGTTCCTGACAAGCAGCAATGGTTCACACATAACTATAGAGTCATGAGTTCCTGACAAGCAGCGAGAGTTCACACATAACTATATAGTCATGAGTTCCTGACAAGCAGCAATGGTTGTAAC
>NW_013667162.1:152022-154745 GCF_000517525.1 Limulus polyphemus
GTGTCTAATGTCTGCGTGGTTCCACTCTAATCTACTATTATTTAATAAAACCATAGCCAACATTCGGTGTCTAATGTCTGCGTGATGCCACTCTAATCTACTATTATTTAATAAAACCATAGCCAACATTCGGTGTCTAATGTCTGCGTGGTTCCACTCTAATCTACTCTTATTTTCTTAGAGTTCTTTAAAAGATTTTACCAAAGAAAATCAAACATCTCTTCTGTACGTTCTGCGTGGGATCATAACTCATCAGTAGTTATCCTCACTGTTGTATTTTTAAGTTTACTGGTTTTTATTACTGCCTTCAGGGGTCAGTCAGTATGCTCTAGAAACTACACAATCGTGCCATAAAATAAATAAGTAAACAGTTAAAAATTTCAGTGTGGGTTTAGGTTTCGTTATTTGGTGTTACGAATTTGTTGGGCTGAATATATATTTAGTAGTGTGGACAATGTTTTAGAGTTTTATTACTTTTAAGTCACCCCTGGTGATTTCTGACGGTATTAACTATATCCCCAGACGTAGAACAGCGAGCTGTTGATCGTGCTGACCTCTATCTCAACTTCCCGTGAAAACTTAAGAAATAATTCAAATTACTTAGTGTAGCAGGAGCAAGGCTAGTTTGTTCCATACTTGTCTTACAGAGAGGTGTAGCTACGTCATAGAATATTCAAGAAGCGCCTGACGTACATGGATTATAGAAATGTAATATTTACAATCATAACGACAGATTATCATCCTCTCCACTGTTCATCAATCGACGTTTGCCACAGAACATGCCCCTCGTGTCTGTGGGGACCTATAAAAAACCAAACTGGTCCGGGGACATCGTGATGCACCATATGTACAATGTTTCACCATGCGCGCCGGGTGAATAGACAAAAGGACCGTGGTTAATAGTAGTAGAGGGGGGGGGAGGTATATTGCAGGCGGTAAAATGTACACACGAGGTTATACATCAGTTATGAGAGTCAAAAAAAAAATGTGGAGTCTTTTTAAAGGTTTTACGAACTTACGACACCGCACTAACGACCCTTACGAAATGAATATTTCATACAGAGTAGATATTACACAGTATATTACAGCTCTTTGGCTAACATATCGTGTTTCCAGAAAAGTGTATGATAAAATAAGCTTATTACACATTGTACTGGTGCAATCAGTGTGATCTGGTAACTGTTAACCCCCGTGTCACAGCTCTTGACAATTCTCGCTACAAAATGCACTCTGTCCACCGCGGGGGGGGGGGGTCGAACCTTGGGCTTTAGCGTTGTAAGTCCATACACTTACCACTGACCTACAAGGGGACAGTCGGGGAAAGCTCTAATTAGGTGGTCGAGCTCTTTCACAGCAACTATGTCTTCCTGCATGTTTTACTGTCGTTTCCGCTTTTCCGTATCAAAGAGTAAAACATGTTATAGTGTGAATATTTAATCCTGTTATAGTGTGAATATTTAATCCAGTTATAGTGTGAATATTTAATCCATTAACTTGATTTGTAAGTAGGATAGAAATTGGATGTTATTGCGCAGTCTTCTGCTTCAACAGCAAATAAAACCAAAATTTAAGAGTGACAAATATTTTTCTTTCTTGCTTTTGAAGTGCTGTGTTGTAGCCTACAGAGTGTATAATTCTTCTCGTGATTCGTAATATGCGTACGTTTTACTGACGTCACGACAGTACAAATTGCAACGTTAAACGTCACTTACGTGACGCCATTTTCGTGTTTACCAACTGACTGACAGTCAACATACTACTGTATAGTGGTGCAAGCGGTTAAAACAGGTGACCCCTCCAGGCGGCCTTGGGCCCCCTTTTGGGGAAATAAATATGACCGATCCATAGGCACGTGATCAGAAATTGTTTTCCTTGAGTATATCCAGTTCATTCAGGCTCTTTAATTAATGCGATCTGTGGATATATCAACTTTACATATGTACACATAAATATATATGTATGTATATACTATGAAAAGCCGTCAATGTAAGTAAATGTTGAACGAATGACTACTCTCTATATATATATATATATTACAAATTAGTGTACATTTGTTACTCTTGCAGGCTTTTTGATGGCTTAATAACGTGCATTAGTCGCGTCCTTGAAACTAGCCCGTTTCTTGGAGTTTTGCATATTTCACCATAACCAAAGCGATACCATACAGACACACTACTGTGTTTTCTTTACGAGGGCAGTAAAAGGCTAATTTCTAACACGTATATGTTTTTGCTTCTTCTTTTTTTTATTTTTTACATGAGTGGCCGAACAGACTACTGACTAGCGTGGCCGGACTGTAAATTCCAGGATTCATTGTTTGCGACCCGCTTCGGCAAGAAAAAAAGCAAAAAACATTTTGGAGCCATCAGTGCGCTATAAAAGTGACAGTCAAATCCCACTATTCAGTCAGGTAAAAGCAGCCCAACAGTTGGCGGTAGATACTGCTGACTAGCTCCCTTCCCCCTTGTTTATTAGTTCAAGATTAGGGATGGCTAGGCACAGGTAACGCTTATGAAGAGAAAATCTGAAGCCCGGCATGGCCAGGTGGTTAGGGCGCTCGACTCGCAATCTGTGGGTCGCGGGTTCGAATACCCGTCACACCAAACATGCTCACCCTTTCAGCCGTGGGGACGTTATAATGTGACGGTCAATCCCACTATTCGTTGGTAAAAGAGTAGCCCAAGAGCTGATGGTGATGACTAGCAGCCTTTCCTCTAGTTTTA
>NW_013667162.1:155682-160455 GCF_000517525.1 Limulus polyphemus
TTACACTGCTAAATTAGGGACGGCTAGCGCAGATAGCCCTAGTGTAGCTTTGCGCGAAATTCAGAAACAAACAAACAAATAGATAGCTAATACATAAACACCCCAAGTTAGAGTATCTCACGTTATACAATTCTATCGCAGTGTTGAAACTGACACGGTGAGGCAATTACAGAAGATATGCTTGGTTAATTGTAGTGTAAAGTTCCACAACACCCATGTCTTAAAAACAAAACAAAAAAACGCTTTTATTATTACAATCCGCCAATATGATATTTTCTTTGTGTGTAAAATAACGACATGGGCTTGTTACAAAGCGGACGATCAAAAAAGTCCTAATCGTATGAACGTATTTTAAATGTATATACATGTTAAGCCTATAGAATTAGAAATGTTTGAATACAGTAATGGTTAAAGTTTCATTACCTCCTCGAGGCAGTCAGGCATGTTTGCGGTGTAACAATGTAGACTGTTTTTGTTTAAAGGCACTAAAGCTTGCCTCCTTCAGTTCTATTTACATAACAGAATAGCATTTGTATTTTGTATTGGTGACTTAAGATACTAAGACTATTTTCCGCTTTCCTTAATTTTGAACTATTGACCAGAGGGAAGGCAATCAGGCAACAGCATCCTATCACCCACCATACACGCTAAAGGATTTACTGTCATTCTTATAACGCACCCACAGCTTAAATTGTAGGAACATTTTGTGGTATTGCACGGATTCGAACCCGAGTAGCTAGCCACCTTTGCTTTAACGAGGTGAGAAACGCTAAATTTTCAGGTAAATACGAAGCTAATTTTTCCCTACTTCATTAAAACCTGAGAAAACTTTTTACAGTTGATTTGCAACAAATGTCTCTGATAAATATAACGTTGTATTGTATGTCAAAAAAGTCTACACTGGTGTCTCTCGACCACAGGATCGCATTTCCAACAGCAGGATTTGTTATTTTTTGCACTGACGCCGCGAGTAACTTGCGAATTGACATTATAAATATGTACCCAAAACGTAACAAAAAGTGATGATACAGTGACACCTGGTGGTAAAAGTGGCAATGCTCCATTCTTCTCTTTACTTAATAAAATATTTCATTTTAACATGTTGGTGTAGATGCCACGTGTTGTCAGTTATGCATCTCCAGTTTTGGTTTTGTTTTATTTGATTGTAAATTTCTGGTGGTTTTGTGACGTCGATCTCAATCAGATAACATGATTAATTACTGAGCTTCAATCTGGGAAAAGGTTGGGAATACAGTGAATCTTCTCGATTCAAACAATATCCGGTTTATACTAACAACGATATACACAAGTTTCACAGATTTACATACTGTGTCCTTTCACGATATTGTTAAATGTATTACGCCTTTCTGATGCATTCGTGTTGTGTAAGAAATATCAACACTAGACCAACAATACCCGATCACGGTTATTGTTTAGGTATTCTCCTTATTTAATTTCTGTAGTGCATATACAATAGTGGTATACAATAGACTTATTAATACTAGAAATAAACGACCTTCTAACACCAAAAGGTTATTTTTATTTAATTAGACACTCAACGTTTCGCTTTACAGCTTCTTCAGGAGCGTTCACTAAAACAGAAATCGAACTGACAGTACAAAGCTTTTTTTTTAAATGACAACATTTTGATGTTAGAAGGCCGTTTATTTCTAGTATTACAGTATTATGTTTGTCGCATTGGTATTAAAGATACTCGTGTTTTGGCTTATTTCGATTTGTTTGTTTGTTTTGAATTTCGCGCAAAGCTACACGAGGGCTATCTGCGCTAGCCGTCCCTAATTTAGCAGTGTAAGACTAGAGGGAAGGCAGCTAGTCAACACGACCCACCGCCAACTCTTGGGCTACTCTTTTACCAACGAATAGTGGGATTGACCGTCACATTATAACGCCCCTACGGTTGAAAGGGCGAGCATGCTTGGTGGGACGGGGATTCGAACCCGCGACCCTCAGATGCTTATTTCGATCAAACTTTATTGTATAATGTTTTCAAAATGTACGTGTAGGTGGCGTCCTTTATTGTATATAAAAGTATAACTTTATTATCAACATTTGTGGTAAACCGGAAGTACTGTTTACCACTGCCATCTTCAGGTGTATTGTAAAAATTACTATTCTCATATAGTTTTTTTTTTTTGTTTTGTTTTCATAACATCCGGGTAGATTTCATATAAACATGGCTTTCCAAATATGGTCCGGGGCGTGGTCTAGAGTTTAATTTGTCAGTTCTTGAATCCGAAGATTCGCGGTTTGCTACCCACTGTCACAAAAACACACTCCGCACTTTGTGGCTGTAAATGCCCTGAAGAGTGACAGTCAAATCTCTTTATTCGGTCAGACAAGAGTAGCCCAAAAGAGTTGGCGGTGGGTGCTGTGGACTAGCTGCCGTCATTCTGGTTTTTCGTAGTATGGTAACTAAAGACAAGCTGGTCAAAGCATGTGATTGTGTAATATTCTGGGAATTTATTTCGGAGTGGACACGTAGTAGAGTGAAGTTTATACCGAAAGTTTAGGATATATCGCGTCTGAAGTGCTTAAGGTGTGGTAATTAAATCTATATTTTATACCCACTTTTAAAGTAGTTTAGGCCTAAACAGGAAGCTTTTCCAACGACAATAAAGGTCTGTTTTGTCTTTATACCATCTGGCCGCAGTTTAGTTTCATAACAGGAAGTCAGCCTTTTGAATCGTCTTTATTGTTAGAAGTGCGGCTGTTTTTCTTCATGATGCGCGTGCTCACGAGCTACAACTCCATCTTTTGAAGAGCTTCTTATTCTCTAATTATTCAGAGTTTAGCGGAACTGTTCTCTTGACTTTACCATATTGATCTAACCTTAACGTGAATTTATTTTATATTATTGGTTAGGGTTCTCACCTCATCAAAAGCAGTTTTCGAGAGTCGAAGCTCCATCCACCAGAACGTCTGAGCCTCATAAGTAATCCCCTAAACTGTGAAGAAATTATATTGTATTATATACATTGTGTTATCTTACAACAACATAAATTGTGTTCAAAGCTACAGGCTTTACGTGTTTCAGTTCATAGTTGTCCAGATTTTTACTATCTAGTTTGCATAAAACTCAACATAAGATGGTTCATCAGTCAGTATATTCATGTTACGTTTTGTGATTTCCCAGCTTTTCACGCGCTTCTCTTTAACCATTAACTGTATAGTTATTTAAAGAGAAACTAAAAATGCGTCTTACTAGTAGTAACTCCGGTTTTATCCCTGTAGAAAACTGTGTCCGAACACTCGTCTATCGTCACTCTGTCAGACGGGGTAGTGAAATCCACGAGTTATTAATGCAGACTAGAGCTAGTGATCACATTTTGTGGAATACCAACAACAACAAAAAAAACTGTCGTCAAACCAAATATCCAACAACTCTAGCTTTGTGACGATCGACTGGAGAGAATTTAGGGGAAAGAGAAAAGTGGGGCGGGTAGTCAGAAGTGATTTAATTAAGAAGCAAAACAAAACTTGTGTTAGAAACAATATGACTAGTGTGTGTTTGTGGAATACAGTTTGGGTGTCTAAAGATCTACAACACTAGTTAAACAACAAAAGTATTGTGGGCTAACATACTTTGACATCGGAGTGTGTGTTACCTGATTTTATACCCACATACTTTGACATCGGAGTGTGTGTTACCTGATTTTATACCCACATACTTTGACATCGGAGTGTGTGTTGCCTGATTTTATACTCGCATACTTTGACATCGGAGTGTGTGTTACCTGATTTTATTCTCACATACTTTGACATCGGAGTGTGTGTTACCTGATTTTATACTCACATACTTTGACATCGGAACTCACATACTTTGACATCGGAGTGTGTGTTACCTGATTTTATACACACATACTTTGACATCGGAGTGTGTATTACCTGATTTTATACTCGCATACTTTGACATTTGAGTGTGTGTTACCTGATTTTACCGATTTTTATACAGATGAAACTTAAAGTATGTTAAACTCTGCCAAAAGGAGTCTCCTTATATACTTGTGGTCCTTTTATTTGTAACGCCGAGCGTGGCCTGTTGGTGGATCAGAAAGTCCAAGGCTCGAGATTGCGCTATGCTTCAGAACACGCTACCTACTTTCAGCTGTAAGCAGTTTATAACATTGACAGTCAATCCAGCTATAAGAGTAGCCTAGTAGGCAAGGGGTGCTGCAGAGTAGTTACCTTCTTCTGGTAAGCAGTTCGAGATTAGATATAGTTATACCCTCTGACCTTATCATTTACTACAAGTGACGTAATAAGGTTTCGTTCAGGCTGAGAATTCCAAATGCCTTTAGGTTATTACGCTTCTATATTACATAGTATCGTCCGAAAGAAATTATTTTTCCATATTGTAACTATAAAATTATTTATTCGATTTTATAAATTACAAAGTGTATGAAGTATTGGTTATACGATTGTTCTGATATACCTATCAGTCTTGAGGAAGTATTGGTTATACGATTGTCCTGATATACCTATCAGAGTCTTGAGGAAGTATTGGTTATACGATTGTCCTGATATACCTATCAGAGTCTTGAGGAACTATTGGTTATACGATTGTCCTGATATACCTATCAGTCTTGAGGAAGTATTGGTTATACGATTGTTTTGATATACCTATCAGAGTCTTGAGGAAGTATTGGTTATAAGATTGTCCTGATATACCTATCAGAGTCTTGAGGAAGTATTGGTTATACGATTGTCATGATATACCTATCAGAGTCTTGAGGAAGTATTGGTTATACGATT
>NW_013667162.1:161276-178268 GCF_000517525.1 Limulus polyphemus
TTGAACTCTGAGGTCAGTGCTATGTAGGTAGAGATCTACATTTGAACTCTGAGGTCAATGCTATGTAGGTAGAGGTCTACATTTGAAGTCTGAGGTCAGTTTTATGCAGGTAAAGGTCTACACTTTAAATCTGAGGTCGGTGTTATGCAGGTAGAGATATACACTTGACGTTTCTGGGGTCTGTGTTATGCAGGATAGCGGCAAGTTTACGGACTTACAACACTAAACTCCGGGGTTCGATTCCCCGCGGTTGACACAACAGATAGCCCAATGCTGCTTTGCTGAACAACGAACAAATAAATGTAGCTATTTCAAATATGTTATGGATGATTTTTTTTAAATTGTTTTAAAAATCAAATACTAACACATCCGTGTTCACGGAGGTCCGAAAAATCCGTAATATTTTAGTCCAATACAAAGGCACATAAAGTTGTGAGTAATCAAACTAATAATTTCTGCATAGAGACGCTTAGAAAGGGTAGATTTTACACATTTTTATAATCGTTTATATACATTGTGTGTGTGTAATAATACACTAACACCATTTCACGTCAGACATAAAAATACGAGTGTGGGCCGTGAAGCACGTGCGAGATAAGAGTAACGTTTCCAGCTGTTTGAAAAGTGAGAGGTTAAGCTTGCGCTAGGCGTTAAATTTTGCTTAGACTTGCAGGCAATGTATTGCAGAACAGAACACTGAGTTGACGATCTTCGGTCTGCCACTTTTCATAAAAACCCATCTGTCACAGTAATCCTAAGATTCATGGAATAGGAAGTGGAAATGACAGCTAAATAATTACTGTTCTAATTTGGTCCACTGCGTAACCAGGATAGTGTCCTATGGCCCACACGAATTTGAAAAATTAGCACCTTCAGTTGTTGTTGTTTTTTTGTGACTGAGATGGCATTTTCTTCTAGATTGGGATGTTTATATCAATGTATCTCTTGAACCGTATAATAATGAGTGTTTTATTTGAAATAGTCAGGAATTCTACAGAAGTTCTAACAAAAGAAGTCCTAAACTTTTGTAGAAAGTATACGTGTCCCTTAGGAAATAACTGAGATGCACACTGAAGAAACATCAAAACCTACAGAAGTACACGTGTATATTTACACATACATACACTTATATATGAAGTGGAAATGTTAATAACCTTCAATAAAAGACGTATATATAACGTATATATAAAGATGAATTACACTGAATATATTCGTTTAACTGCCTCGCAGGAAATAGAAGATGGTTCCTTTACTGATGTTACTGGTAGCATTCTGGATGTTGCTTCTTACGGATTTTTCCGTATTTTTCTTTCCCTAACTACACCATGTGGTACTTTGTTTTCTAGCAGTTTCATTCCTTCTTAATGTTGATGAAAACCTTTCATGGTTGCCATTTTCGTTTTACTACAGCAGTAGAGTTGTTTTGGATTTGACAAAAGGAGTTGTCAACTTCCTAGTTTAGGTTTATCCCTGTATAGCTTGGGATGTACATCCAAGTAATATTCTTACCATGCAGTTAATTTGATTTTTGCCAACCACCTGAGGATCAACCACTGTGGATTTTGAACAGTACTTATCGCGAGTCAATCTCAGATATTATGTTGGTGGCACTGTCTTTTTGTGGTTTCAGCAATCTAGAGAAAAGCTTGCTTTATGGCTTCCAGCTTCATCCTGGTGCTCTTGTGGGAAGCTTGAATTATCCACCATGTTGTTACTCCGCCAGACGATGAATGTTCAATCAGTTTTCTCGCTACCTGTGGTGTAGGAATCGGTTGTGGCTATGATGATAACAGGTGACTGTTCTTGGTGCTCTTGTGGGAAGCTTGAATTATCCACCATGTTGTTACTCCGCCAGACGATGAATGTTCAATCAGTTTTCTCGCTACCTGTGGTCTAGGAATCAGTTGGGGCTATGATGATAACAGGTGACTGTTCTTGGTGCTCTTGTGGGAAGCTTGAATTATCCACCATGTTGTTACTCCGCCAGACGATGAATGTTCAATCAGTTTTCTCGCTACCTGTGGTCTAGGAATCAGTTGTAGCTATGATGATAACAAGTGACTGTTCTTGGTGCTCTTGTGGGAAGCTTGAATTATCCACCATGTTGTTACTCCGCCAGACGATGAATGTTCAATCAGTTTTCTCGCTACCTGTGGTGTAGGAATCAGTTGTGGCTATGATGATAACAGGTGACTGTTCATAGTCTTTAAACAGACCCTGATAGTATTTTTCTGCTTCTCCTTCTGCCCCTATCTCTGCATTTTATGTTTGGGCTGATTTGTACAGATCCCATGTCACCAAATGTTTATTTCAATATAGCGACATTTGAGAACTGGTGGCGATGAATTATCTCAGTGACGGCTGTATAGAACATGTCCAATCATGAGGCTTTCCTGGGGCGCTTTTTAGGCAGTTTGGCTGGTGTTTACAGGGTCATCATAGACCTGGAATGTCTCAAGTAAAAAATGGCAGTGGCTCGATGATGGAAGGCATGGTCTTTACACTATGAGGCCCTGGTGAAGTATTATGATTGCAAGCGTTTATGAATGATGCTGAAGCTTGTGAGTTGTAATATGGCTTTCATGAGAGTGGCTGAAGTCCATTCTGTGACCAGAAGTGTGTCATCCATGATGTAGCAGGTAGAGCATAAACAAGTGACTTTCTTCAGTTCTATTTCCTGCTGCAACTTTCAGTGCCTTTGGCAGCTCTGGTTATCCTGATGTTAATGTGGCTGGTGAAGTTGAGTTTTATGTTAAAAGTTAACCCCAGCTACTTCGGCGTTTCTTTTAGAGGCGTAGCAGTGTTCATAAAAGATGGTAATGGTATGTTCTCATCAGCATGTTTGGTGTTGAGTGCGCAGAACGTGGCTGTAGCTTTGGTAAGATTAATGACCATTCCTCTATCACTGCATCTTTTTAGTCCTGTTAAGGAATGATTACATCTTGTTTTCGGTTTCAGCTTTTCTAGAGCCTCTGCTGTACACCAAATTGTCGTAAGGTTAGCACGCAGCAAGTAGTTGGACTGTGAATGCGGGCTAGTCCCATGGTGTAAATGTTGAAAAAAATGATGAGTCTAACTGCCACCTTTCATGCTATTACACATGTTACACTGATGTCTATTCTGAACATTTTAGCAGAAAGAATGGAGAGTTGGACTCTGTTGTTGGCATCTTCCAGATCTAAGGCTACTGCCAAGGTTGTCTGACAAGTTTTAAAGCATTCCCATTTATCATGGGCAAATTATTCAACATCCTTACACAGTGATAACTGCCTAATGATGAGGGTAGCAGTGGCTCATCCTGATAGACAAGCCTTCTAGTTACATCCTTTTCTTGAGTCGTTCCATTGATGTTTTGTAGTAAGATTATTTGAAGGCCATTAAAACTAGAATGATCCTTAATGGGTTTGGATAGAATTTCATAAGATATCATTTTGTATTTTATGGATGCATCCTTAATGGGTTTGGATAAGAATATCATAAGATATCATTCGATATTTTAGGGATGCATCATTAATAGGTTTAGATAAGAATTTCATAAGGCATTATTTTATATTTTGTGGATGCATCCTTAATGGGTTTGGGTTAGGATTTCGTAAGATATCATTCTGTATTTTAGGGAAACATATTTAATGGATTTGGTTAAGAATATCATAAGACATGCTTGCATATTTGATGGATGCCACCTATTGCTAGCTATATTGATACTCTGACTTCATCACGCTGACTTTTGCAAGATTCTTTAAATTAGATACTCTCAAACCATCCGGACATGAAGTTTCGTCTTTATGGATATATTCAAAATATTCTGAAGAAAGTATATATGTATATACACACAATGTATATATTCAAAACCTCCGTTACAAGGTATGTATACACAATGGACGTATTTAAAATGATCTGTAAATAGTACTCATTCCGTTGCTACGAAAATGATCTCTACACTTTGAAGGCGTTGGTGACGAGTGACAGAGAAATACCACAATTTGGTGAGATAAGAGTAACCAATAAGTTGGTGCTGCCATCTCTCTAACCTTTGCGCTGAAATGAATAAATAAACAAATAAAGTGAATACATTATTATTTGATTATTGTAAGGAAGTAGATGGCATCTAGGTTAGACTCGCTTTGTTATTAGAGTAGTCAAACTAAAAAAATAAATAAGTCTAAGGAGTTTGTGGATGTGATGACAAGTCCATCTGGACTATGGACCACGGGTATAAGAAATTATTCCTTGTCCCGACTTTTCAAGCGAAAGTAGAAGAGACAAAATACAGCTTGCAAGATATAAAAAAATGTTTCATTCTCTTTTCATCCATTGCGAAACAACATGTCTATTTTCATTTAATTTTGCGTAAAAAAAAATCAAGACGTTTCTTGTTCATTAGATGTAGTCTATAATCGAAGAAAAATTCTCAGATTTATGCATAAATTATTTTCCATAAGTACGTAATTGTTTTTGTTACTTACATCAACACTCGTTAGAAATTGAATGTGTTCAGTGTGACCAAAGAATTAGGGCCTAAAGATTCTCATTTTGTTGTTTATTAAATATACACTATTATATGTAATGTTAAAGTGGGTTAAGTGAATTCTATGGATATTTAAATAGGATAGATTAGATTAAGTGTACTCTAAGGATACTTAAATAGGTTAGATTAGATTAAGTGTACTCTAAGGATACTTAAATGGGTTAGATTAAGTGTACTCTAAGGATACTTAAATGGGTTAGATTAAGTGTACTCTAAGGATACTTAAATAGGTTAGATTAGATTAAGTGTACTCTAAGAATACTTAAATAGGTTAGATTAGATTAAGTGTACTCTAAGGATACTTAAATAGGTTAGATTAGATTAAGTGTACTCTAAGGATACTTAAATAGGTTAGATTAAGTGTACTCTAGAGATACTTAACTAGGATAGATTGGATTAAGTGTACTCTAAGGATACTTAAATGGGTTAGATTAGGTTTAGTGAATTCTGAGGATACTTAAATAGGCTAGATTAGATTAAGTGTACTCTAAAGATACTTAATCAGGCTATACGATAGACCATATTTAGTGTACTTTAACAATATCTAAATGTTTCAATTTTATCAACGTATGCTGTATTATGTAAATTTTAAGAATATTTGTGTGGATAAAACTAGGTTCCACACGTACTAAGGGTAATAAAACAGGACATGATGATATATGTATGTATACCCCAAGAACTTTTAATGGGGTAATGGGGCAAGCTGCACTTGCTTACTTCCATACTTTCCATAGATAAAACATAGTCAGTAACCCGTTTAAATATGACTACAGCGCACACAGAATCCGGTGTAATCCGTTTAAGTAGCCGGATTTCTGTGTGCGCTGTAGTCATATTTAAATGGGTTACACCGGATTCTGTGTGCGCTGTAGTCATACTTAAACGGGTTACGCCGGATTTCTGTGTGCGCTGTAGTCATATTTAAACGGATTACACCGGATTCTGTGTGCGCTGTAGTCATACTTAAACGGGTTACACCGGATTCTGTGTGCGCTGTAGTCATACTTACGTGTCATACATTATTCTAAATATATTCTGAGTTGAAGTGGATTCCGTGTTATTGTAGCTATTTAAAACCGTTTCTTCTGATTTGAGTTTTTAATGCCTTTTTAAACTGACCACATAGATATGTGAATATAATATAATATTCCGAAGTTATTTAAGACAGTAAAGCTGGGTTGTGTTTATTTTTCAAGTTAAAGTGTTTTAATTATCTTAAACTGAGTACTAAATACCAGTACCGTAATGAAACAGTAATTACAAACGGAATCTTAATTATATATGACATTGCGCACATCTTTCTTTGATGTCTTTAATACTGATGTATTTGGCTGTCTGATCTTAGGTTTTTAGCTTCGTTTCTTTGATCGTTATCACGGATCCGATGTTCTACAAACAGACAGGAAGTCTGTTTGCTTATGCGGAAGTAGTTGTGTCTAATGAGACATTAAGCTGGTATGAGTACTGTTCCCGAACCCTGTGGACAACTTCAAAACTAAACACTAAATCAACTCTGACAGAGAAGCGCTTACCCTCTTGAGATTCAAGGATACAGAATCTGCACTCGTGTTTCCGGCCATTTTAGTTTTCATTCGAATTGCATCAGTTCGACCGATCCCCCCTTTTTTTTCTTCTTTTTATTTTTTGTGGTTTAAGTGTATGAAGTAGCTTTATCGCCCCCTAGTGGGCTAGTGAAACTATGAAACCCGGGTGATGTAGGATATGGGAAACGTTTCTCAGGGAATAAGATGGAATTATGGTAATACTTCTGCAGAATGTTTTAGCAAAACATTACCCTCCCGATAGTGACTGCGTTGACTAGTCGTTGTTTGTATAGGCGAATTAAAGATGAAGAACAACTAGGCACTAATAACTTTCAGATGCTTCATATTTATCACCGTAGTTTTGAACCACCAGTAACATTAAAATTGACTAATTTTTATTTTTATTTTTAATTGTAATTTTTGAAACGCCCTCTTCTTTTCTTCTTCAGGCCTTTAGCATGATAAGGCGGTTAGGGCGCTCGACTCGTATTCTGCGGGTCGCGGGTTCGAATCCCTGTCCCACCATAATGGTTGAGACGAATATGTTCGGATTTATTTATTTTTCATTTCTACATAGAAAACTCAACTGTGAGAAAAACACGTCCTTTGCTAATAAGGCTTAGCAAGTTAACGTATTCATATCTACACATGAGTTTCGAAACTGGAAATGAAGAAGGAACAATATAATTACTCTGCAGATAATTTTTAAGTCACTTCTGAACAGAGGGCGCCTTTTGAAACTTCAGTTTAAATATAAAATTACGTCAAACGTTTAAATTAGGTGGTTAGGGCGCTCGACAATTTGCGGGTCGCGGGTTCGAAACCCTGTCACACCAAACATGCTCGCCCTTTCAGCCGTAAGGACGTTATAATGTTACGATCAATCCCACTATTCGTTGGTAAAAGAGTAGCCCAAGAGTTGGCGGTGGTTGGTGATGACTACTTGCCTTCCCTCTAGTCTTACACCCCTAAATTAGTGACGGCTAGCGCAGATAGCCCTCGTGTAGCTTTGCGCGAAGTTCATAACAAACAATTTTCTTCTTCTGAAGTAATTTGGGGGGGGGGGCGTTTTTATCCGCATACTGGCGCTGATGGGTGGTTGTTTTTGTACAAAGGTTTGTGTGTGTGTTTTTTAGAATACCCTGCTTTGAGACAACTCTCTCCTCTTGGTTCAGTAGAAAGCTTAAAAAATTATAAAGTTCAAGTTCGGAGTTCAACGATTAATGCAATATTTTAAATATTTTTATCTTAAGGAAGCTTGTATTGCAACGCCATTTTTGATTAGCATGCCTGGACTACAAATCGAAGGATACACTGTTCGTGGCCCTTTCCCGTAAAAACACGCGCTCTGTAATTTTTGGCCGTAGGTGCAGTATAAGAGTGACCGTCAAATTCCCCCATTCAGTCAGACAACAGTATCCATAAAGTTGGCGGCGGGTGCTATTGACTAGCTGCCATTTCTCTAGTCTGTCTCGCAGTTAACCCTTGTGTAGCTTTGCCTGAAAATAGTGAAACAAACGAAACAGCCCCCGTCCTTGTCAACTTGTTAGAGTAAACTTACTGAATTATTTACCAGTCCGGTTTTATTCGTTTTAGCCCCCAGTGGCACAGCGGTATTTCTGCGGTCTTATACCGCTAAAAACCGGGTTTCGATACCAGTGGTGGGCAGAGCACAGATAACCCTTTGTGTAGCTTTGTGCTTAATAATAAACATGAACATTATTCGTTTTGTATAACTCGGAAATGTTGAATGTGAAATATAAATACGAGACATGCTCAGTTATAAGGTAGACGTAGGGGCGTAACCAGCGCAAGATACGTGGGGGCAGGGGGCTTTTCTCCTACTGAAAGAATTTAAGTGCCTTACGCGAAATTCAAGTGTTTATTTAAAAAGAATCGGAAGGTAATGGACATTTTAGACTTTTTAGAATATTAGAGTGGTTGTTAAGCTCCCCCTGCCATAATTTCGCTTCAGAGTAAATATTATCCATATTTCTCTGAGAAAAAAGATTTGATATTCATTGTTTTTATCACAACAAATATTTTCAATGGTTTTCAATATTATTTTTGGGGATCATAACTTAGATCAATGGATGCTTAAATAATATATCTGACTTATATTAGAAAAAGTGCACTTTTAACTTTGGTCCAGTACATAATACATAAAATCAACTTAGTTTCGAGTACTATAGAACAAAAACGCGGATAAATAAAGAGCTTGTAAAGATGTGTCATTGGTTAAGTCTAATTTTAACACTGTATATAAATAGATGTTTCATTGGTTAAGTCTAATTTTATTACTGTATATAAATAGATGTTTCATTGGTTAAGTCTAATTTTAATACTGTATATAAATAGATGTTTCATTGGTTAAGTCTAATTTTACTTACTGTATATAAATAGATGTTTCATTGGTTAAGTCTAATTTTAATACTGTATATAAATAGATGTTTCATTGGTTAAGTCTAATTTTATTACTGTATATAAATAGATGTGTCATTGGTTAAGGCTAATTTTATTACTGTATATAAATGGATGTTTCATTGGTTAAGTCTAATTTTATTACTGTATATAAATAGATGTTTCATTGCTTAAGTCTTATTTTATTACTATATATAAATAGATGTTTTATTTTCCAATGGTGCTCATTGAAGAAACCAGGATCGAAATATTATAGTAATTTTTTTTTCGCAAGATAAACAAAATCAGAATTATTAAAAAACGCAACACAAAAAATTCGCTTTGAGCAAAACCAAAACCAAATAATATATGGAAGATGAGTTCCAAATCAGTCTTTTTTTTTTTTTTTTTGCCTAGCTCTTTCCTAAGTAGGTGTGTTTGCGAACCTTGAAAGAGGGCGTGCTTGTGCTACATTAAGTAAGGCCTATCAAATCACTGCGATAAATGACAAACCAGTCACAACAACAAAAAGACGATGAATGTGAACTGTTGATTCTGATCAAACGGAGAGTGATATCTATCCTGGCAGGAAAGATGAGCCGACCAGTGATAGGCTGTTATTCTTTGGTGTCAGTCAGTGTGGCTCTTCAAATACGATAGAAACCTTAAAGGTCTGAGAATCTATTCACCTCCCTGACCTAAAAAAAAAAAATGGGATCGAAGTTCGTATATACTAACCAATAACAACGGATCCTTTCAACCCCCCCCCCTCCCTCGCGTACCATCGTCTCTTTCACAACGACAGATACACGAGCTCCAAATACGTTTACCACCCTTACTGTCTAATGCTGGCTATCAGGTTTTTACACGCGCGGGCAGCAACAACAATATATAACTGAGCACGTCTAATATCTGCCTACTGATGTGTCTACTTTACAGTTTCGTCTGAATTAAGTGTCTTTAATGGAGTATTATTTTTTAGGATCTTTCTAGTGTTTCACGTAGCGCACAAACTTAATTTTAAATCCAACTTAATTGCCTATAAAGTGTTAAAATTAGTTAAAATATATTATAACCATAATTACAGTTAATTATTATTTACATTATAATACGTGGCTCAATCCCAGATAGTAAAGTGTACACATATCGGAACTTGCGTGTGCGTGTTTTCCGCACAAAACTACACGTAGGGCTATTTGTGATCTGTCAACGGCGGTGAATCAAATCTAGCATTTTAGGTTTGTTTTCCGCTGGCCAACCGGAGCGCTATGAGAACTGAAATCAGAGGGAAAATTCCACCAAGAACATAAAGTTTTTTTTTGGTTAATATGTGACTAAAAATGATACGAAGGACGTTAAGAGGCAAGAGACCAATCACGGTTGGAAGGATGTTTTGTTTTTGAATTTTCGCGGAAAGTTACACGAGGGTTATCTGCGCTAGCCGTCCCTAACTTAGCAGTGAAAGACTAGAGGGAAGGCAGCTAGTTATCACCACCCACCGCCAACTCTTGGGCTACTCTTTCACCAACGAATAGTGGGATTGACTGTCACATTATAACGCCCCCACGGCTGAAAGGGCGAGCATGTTTGGTGGGACGGGGATTCGAACCCGCGACCCTCAGATTGCGAGTCGAGCGCCTTATCCACCTGGCCATGCCGGGCCTTAGGTTGGAAGGAGACAGTTTGTGAACTTAAGAAAAGTATAAAAAACAAATTTATCTATTTTAACGTAAAGCTTCTACAAAATACTTTAATTACAGAAAAAAATAATCAAGGAGGTCTGAAACACCCCCCCCCCTTCAGTCATTTTATTTACATACCTATCAGTGACTTTGAACAATGCTTCCCTTATAAGTATGCTTCAGGATTTCGCGCAAAGAAAACACAGGGGCTATATGTGCATAGTGGGATTTGATCTTCACTCTTATAATGTATCCACGACATCAAAAATAAGGAGCGTGTATTTGCGGCAGCGTGTCGCAAACCGTGAATCCTCGTATTCACAGTCCGGGTATGCTAACCACTAGGCCACGTCCTAAAAACAGAGAGTGAGATAGATACGCATGCGTTTAACAGACATACATTTTTGTCAGAATTCAGTAGGAAGGTGATGCGACAAGCGTGGTGCACGAGGTACAGGAATAACTTTTTAACCCTCTTCGGTGTTCCTACAAAGATCGCATCCTAAAACCCGATTATGTTATGTAAAAATGAAAAACAGGCACGTGTTGATATGGCCTTCTCTTGAATGTTGACCAAGCCACGGAAATCGGCATGGAAACCAAGTTCCGTCTAAGTTTGTTCTATTTCAAGCGCTAAGCAGCACATAGGGCTATCTGTGCTATGCCCCCGCCCCACAGGGATCGTACCCCGAATTTTAGTATTCAAAGCCCTCGGGCTTACAACCGAGCCACAGGAGAGTAGGCTTATAGTAGCAACAACATCTTAATGTTCCAATGGTATGTAGGCCACAGAAATAAAAAAAATAATACGTGTTCAGTTTTTGCATCATTAGTAATTCTTGATCAACGCAGAAGATAAACATGACAGTTCAAAAAAAAAAGAGTAATAAAACCAATGTCTTTACTTATACCTTTAGTATCTATCCATCAAAAGGAGGGCAAAAAAAAAGAGTATAATATAGAATGGGAAGAATGTGTCGATTTTTTACGCAGATAGAATGTACAAATAAACATTTGCATGTAGCAGTTTCAGTGATGAGCTAATGATACACCGGAATAACGATATGTTCTTGGGTTGGTTTCACTATTGAGCTGCTTACCGAACCGTTATAAATATATGAAGGTGTCAATTTCAATATTATGGTAATACTAAGTCGTTATAACAAGCACTTGTTGATGCTGTGGTAAGAATGTGTGCGTCAATTTCAGTGCTGAGCTCGTCCTGGACTGTAACTATGGTAATATGCATGTGTCAGTTTGACTGTTGAACTGGGGCCCGTTAAAGGGACGTGTTATTCGTTGTTTGAGCTGCTAATTGTTACATCATATTTCTTCGAAGTTTCTTGTGCTATTTTATTTCAACGCCATTTTCGGTGAAACACCAAAAATAAAAATGTTGTTTGTTGAAAATACGTAAAGGGTCCCTCACACACACACACACACACAAAGACAGAGAGAGAGAGAGAACATATCTAAAGGCAGTTTTTTTTTGTAAGTGCTTTTCAGACAGAAGAAATTAAAATGCAGGGGCATTGTTTTCACCTCTCTGTGTGTGAGCTCGAAATGTCTTCATCAGATTTTTACCAAATTTGGCACAGAAGTTGAGTTTTCTCAAAGACCAATTGATTAACTTTTGATTAATGCAGGTCAAAGGTCAAGATCGCACTAAAGTCAACCATTTAACTCGAAAAGCTTTAATCTGATTTTGATCAAGTTTCCAAAAAAAAAAAGGTAGGGTGAGACACCCCCGCCCCCCAAGACCAAAATATTAATTTTTTGGTGAACATAGCACAAAGGTCAAGGTCACACTAAAGTCAATCATTTAACTCGAAAAGCTTTAATCTGATTTTGACCAAGTTTCCAAAAAAAAAGTCGTGAGATACCCCCGCCCCTCAAGACCGAAAGATTAATTTTTTGGTGAACAATGCGCAAAGGTCAAGGTCACACTAAAGTCAATCATTTAACTCGAAAAGCTTTAATCTGATTTTGATCAAGTTTCAAAAAAAAAAAAGTTGGGTGACACCCCCGCCCCCAAGACCAAAAGATTAATTTTTTGGTGAACATAGCACAAAGGTCAAGGTCACAGTGAAGGTCAAACAAATTGAGATAGAAAGAGGTACCTGAACCTACATTTCTGATGACGAGAAAGTATTTGGTGCACATTTTAAGTTGGTTGCAACAGAAGCCGAAAACGTTGCACGCCGTGTGTGCCACTGTAGTTTTTTTTGTTTGAAACACCAAGAATAAAAATGTTACCTACTGCAAAAACGCAGAGAATTTCAAGAGGTTCTCGGATAGAAGAAGTGAAACATTGCGTTTTTTTGTTTATTATTATTGTTTTCTTATTTTTTTGAGGAACGATTCCAAACGATCCTCTAGTAAGGCCTAGGATATACTAAAGGTAAAGTGAGCGATTTCGCTTTTGTTTGTGTCGGTCGGCCAATTTTCGTCAATCTATCATTCTAATAGAGGGTCCGTAAAGTTTGGTCCCTCAGAGAGTAAAAAAAAAAAAATAGAATATAAGAACAAGTTGAACCGGCTGAAACTGAATTCGTTCCTGATTCTCTACAGACATTCGCGATGATAACTTTTGTGAGCGATTCTGCTTGTGGTGCACGTGCATCCTTCGATGAGGGATGTAGTCCCATGGCTCGAGACGAGATGTTGGGCTGGAGAGTCTAATGGATGTCGGCAACTTCAAAGTTGTTGTACCGATTGTCTTGATCTATTATCATTGTTTGACGCAATATTAGGTTCCAAGCAATTTGGTAGCAGAGGAACACTAAATCTCTGCCGCCCCCTGGAGAAGGGCAATTCGTTTAGTCCCTGGCGGCTTGAGACCATCTGTCGTATTTTGAGAGTTCTAAAGCGGCTTGGGAAAGTACTTTAAGTGGCGAGTGTTTCCTTCTTCCTTCACGGCGGTAAAGGGATTGTTTTGTGTATTTTTTTTTTTTTTTTTATAGAAACGTCGAGTGAAAATAATATCTAGAGATTGTCCTTCTTCGCTGCGAATATTCTAATAACGAGAGTAATCTATCGTGAATTCTGCTAACTGCAGTTGAAATAGACGAACAACACCGTGGGACAAACACGAGAGGAATTTACATAAGCCTCGAGCGCTTTAGTAAATAAGATTTTACACTTTCTAACGATCTTTAAGAGTCGCGTAACAATGGGTTACGATTAACAGTGCTAATCTTTTACTTTTTAGCGTTGAAACTTGTTCCTTTTTCTTTTTTTTAATTTCGCGCAAAGCTACACGAGGGCTAGCTGCGCTAGCCGTCCCTAATTTAGCAGTGTAAGACTAGAGGGAAGTCATCACCACCCACCGCCAACTCTTGGGCTACTCTTTTACCAACGAATAGTGGGATTGACCGTCACATTATAACGCCCCCACGGCTGAAAGGGTGAGCATGTTTGGTGTGACGGGGATTCGAACTCGCGACCCGCATATTGTGAGTCGAGCGCCCTAACCACCTGGCCTGGCCGGGCCAAACTTGTTTCTGTTGTTGCTGTTTGTTGTTGAAACTGACTGCTGTCGTTACTGGTTGTTATTGAAACTGGTTCTTGTTGTTACTGTTTGCTATTGTTGTTATTTTTTCCATAGTGTTTGTTTATTTGTTTTTGAAGTTAAGCACAAAGCTGCACAATGGGCTATCTGTGCTCTGCCCACCACGGGTATCGAAACCCGGTTTCTAGCGTTGTAAGTCCGCAGACATTCCGCTGTGCCACTGGGGGGCTTTTCATTTAGTCGAAACCATTTTGAATGTTACTTTTATCTTTAAACAATACGTTATGCAGCATCATAAATACAATGAAATACCATTTTGAAGTAGCATCATAAATACAATGAAATACCATTTTGAAGTAGCATCATAAATACAATGAAATACCATTTTGAAGTAAAGGAGAATCATATATTATCACAAAATATCCAGTGTTCTTCTTCCTGGTCAGCGTCCGTGACCTTTCCTGCAATCATCAGTATCCATCTTCCTCGTGGCTACAGCCGACAGTAGAACAGGAAGTGATATGAGAACGCCACGGTCTCAGCAATGCTCGTTTGTTATACAGTCGCCTGTGTGGTCCTGTTTCCTAGAGACATCTCCTGCACTTCACTTTGCAACCGTTCCTTTGACCCCTGACCCCAACCTCGCTTTCTCGGTGGCTCTAATGATTCAAAGGGATGAGGCGGATCAGGAGTAAATTGATGGTTGGATTACGTTTACCCACTACATATGGATGGGCGCGGGTTCGTTAATCCTTTTGCCAACTGGCCAAGAGTTAGGATCGGGGGGAGGGGATGCTGTCCCCGTAGCAGTTGTTATAGATATCTCACGCTTTCTTAATATCCTTTTTGTTTACCCTAACATCTACTTGTGTAAGTAAGGAAACGCACACTGCTTGTCTCTCACCCATCCTTTGAATGAAAAATGTTTTTATCATCGCAACAAAAGATGCCTTTTTCTATAGCTTTATAGTTTCCATAATTGTAGTGTAGACCCCAGTAACCTTAATGCATGTGTTTCGGAATCGTTCTTGTTTGTTTCTTGTGCAGCTGATACATCGTCATATTCCATAGAATAGATTATAATAAATTCTATTAGCACAAGAATATCAAGGAGGATTCGGTGTATGCTCTAATAATGGTAAAATAATTTTTATATAGCATACATATATATATTTCTTGAGCGTAGCACTAGATTCTGAGTAAGCCCATTATGGGACTCGGTTGTTAAAAAGCTTTTATTTAGAAAGTTACGTTCAGTATGATATAAAAGAACTCACCAGTGCTACTTTGATAGAGAGATAGACTGGAGCAACCTTTCTGTTAATTGGTAGTTTTCTCTCTTTTTTGGACCGGTGTGACCTACTGGTTTGCGTGCCGGCTGCGAACCTGAAGGTCCGTCGTTCGAGACCGTGATAAGTCGTTGAACATTATACCCGTTACAAAACTGACAGTCGAATACCGATATTCGTTCAGACAAGAGTAATACAGGCACGCTATCTACTAGGCTATGTACGGCCCAAAGCTAAGAAAGCCCGTTGTTTAGCAGAAATAATCGCACGATAAAGATTATCGCTCTAGTTAGATGCCGAAATAAATTTTTTATTTTATGAAAAAAAAAAAAATGAATGCTTTTCCCGTTTTGCTTTTTACTTAACTGCATTAGTTTAAGAATGAAAATGAAATTAGCACTGAGAAACGTGTTTATTATTAGACGTGAAATCGGCACTGAGAAACGTGTTTTCTGTCAGACGTGAAATTAGCACAGAAAACCGTGCTTATTATGAGACATAACTCGTAAATAAGCAGTGAGCTAACACCTTAATTTATGAGTAGATTTAGCCTCCAACTATAAGCGCACAAACTGGAAAAATAAAAATAAAATAAACCGCTGATTTCACTCCTGGCTTCATGAAACAAACAAGTTTTAACCCATGACCTATTTCTTTTCAGTCGAGATTCTCGTAAATATGTTATATTATTCTTGTTTTTTCTTTCTTTCAACAAACTGACTCATACCATTTAAATGAAACTGTTTGAATTAGGTGAATAAACGCCTTGTGATGTAGTTCAAATACTTCATTATTTTCTGTCAGTAAACCTATGATTGTATCTCAGATAGAAAGTTACGCCCAGGTTTATCATTGTGCGTCGTTTACTCTGCGTGTTGGTTATTTTATGTTAGATAAGATGTCGAAAAAAGTTAAAACTTTTTTTTTTGTCTAATTTGAGTTTCGCTTGTGTTGTAATTGAAAACTGTTTTATCTTATTAATTTTGTTATTTGTCAACTGATTTAAAAAATAGCGAAACGAATATTCGTTGTTTCTATAGAAGATGAAGTTTAAAACTAGGTTTCTCAGCGAAACGAATATTCGTTGTTTCTATAAAAAATGAAGTTTAAAACTAGGTTTCTCAGCGAAACGGATATTCGTTGTTTCTACAGAAGATGAAGTTTAAAACTAGGTTTCTCAGCGAAACGAATATTCGTTGTTTCTATAGAAGATGAAGTTTAAAACTAGGTTTCTCAGCGAAACGAATATTCGTGGTTTCTATAAAAGATGAAGTTTAAAACTAGGTTTCTCAGCGAAACGAATATTCGTGGTTTCTATAGAAGATGAAGTTTAAAACTAGGTTTCTCAGCGAAACGAATATTCGTTGTTTCTATAAAAGATGAAGTTTAAAACTAGGTTTCTCAGTGCAGATCGTTATCCTAGAGGGGAAATGTTTCCTTCCCACCAGGATGCGTGTTTCATTGAAAATGTGTGACTAGAAAGACACTTGGGTCAGGTAGTTATTATATTCAATTGTCTGACCATGCGTGGCATATTGATTAATTGACCGGACTGTGAATCCGACGGTTCGTGGTTCCCCAAATCACGCTCCATACCACGAGACTGTGGATGCGTTATAGGAGATACGTCAAATCCTACTATTAGAGTAGCCAAGGATTGGCGGTAGGCCCTATTAACTAACTCCCTTCCCTCTGGCCCATCGAGCTAGTGCAGTTAGACCTAGTGTAGCTTTATGTAAATATCTTAAACCAAGAAACAGTATTTCATTTTTACAGCTGGAGTTTCTTCATAAAAATATATTGGTTTAATATTAAAAATATCAACACAAACGTAGTCCAGAGAATACCTTAATACAGTTTTTTGTAAGACTATCTGTTTGTGACGTTATAACTTTTGAATCGTTTCCCAGTTGTTGTTGTTGTTGTTTTTATATTATTGTTCTGCATAGTTCTGGTGGCCCAGTTTTTTTTTGTTGTTGTTTTTATATTAATGTTCTGCATAGTTCTGATGGCCCAGTTTTTTGTTGTTGTTTTTATA
>NW_013667162.1:178383-181210 GCF_000517525.1 Limulus polyphemus
TTATTGTTCTGCATAGTTCTGGTGGCCCAGTTTTTTTTTGTTGTTTTTATATTATTGTTCTGCATAGTTCTGGTGGCCCAGTTTTTTTTTGTTGTTGTTTTTATATTAATGTTCTGCATAGTTCTGATGGCCCAGTTTTTTGTTGTTGTTTTTATTTCAGAAGTAATTTTTGTATCGGTCTATAGATATATTAACTAAATTATATGATACATTCGTCATCTTGACATCGGGGTAGGTTTGTTTATGGACGTCAAGGAGTTTTCCTGGGGGAAAACCCCTGGATATTAGCATACCTAAACTAGTATACGTTCAAAGAGATTCCAACCTTTGTCCTGCTTTTCGGTAAAAACAAAGACTTTGATTCACATCTCCAATTAAAATATATTCCTCACGAGTCACACCAGAACCTATCTATTCGTTATTATAATAAAATGCAAGAGGAAGAAGACAGAGAAAATGAGTAAACAGGCCCATTACTTGCAAGCTAGATGGCGGTTTGTAGAAAGTAAGTTATAATTGGTGGATTACAATGTAAAGAAAAATACCTAATATTACACAGGCTGTCTCAATTCCACCAGGAAATGTCAAAGATGATGTTGTAACAATAGGTGTAACTTACACGGAGGGTGATGTTTCTTTCTTATTAGCGAAGAGTTACTAACTGAGTTATTCCACTAACTTTGTCAACAGCATTAACGTATATTCGCCACAAAGAATGGCCATAACAAACATCCACGCTTCTTATGTTTTAATCTAAAATTACGCATCTAGTCGACGGTTGCTATGGTTAATTATGCTCCTGGTTTATGGTTACCGTGGCTCATTACACCCCTTAGTTGATGGTTACTGTGGCAGATTACATCCCTAGTTGACGGTTGCTATGGTTGATTACATCCCTAGTTGAAGGTTGCTATGGTTGATTACATCCCTAGTTGACGGTTGCTATGGCTTATTATGTCTGTAGTTGACGGTTACTATTATTGATTACGCCCAAAGTTGACGGTTGCTATGACAGATTTGAGTTTTGCACAAACCACCCGGGAAGACCCCGCCCTTCCTTCAGCGAGCTTCTTTTAACATGTCTACGTCAAGCTAAATGTGTGCATAAACTAAAACGTAAAACGATCTTAAAAAGTGGAATTCAATTTATTTCTAACACTACTTCTAACACACCAGGTACTAATGCTCGTTCTAAAGGTGTGCGTTCTATAAAATGGTGGTAGCCGAAAAAAAATTGGTAAAACATGTTGTTCTTATTATTTTACTTTTGAAGAACAATGGAGTATGAACTCTAAGATGACCTAAAAATTAAAGATGCATCTTATTTCAGTGGTTTTAGCTTTTACAACCTTCTTCGGAAAATCAATATATAGGTAAAAAGGAAAGAAAAAAGCACTCTCTGTCTTATAATAAAGGACATTTGAAAGCTTTCGTCACGTATTTTTTATTACACGCATTATGGCGCCACCTATCGATAACATATTAAAATGTTTACATAATGTTTGCCAATCTAAAGCACTGACTAAACTTGTAGGGTTTCTTCTTTTTTTCCCCGCTGTCCTTTCTTCTTTTATAGCACACAGAAATTCTCTGTAAAGAAAAATAATAGTAAAATGGACTTAGAAAAAAAAAAAGAACCAAAACCAAACGTTACGAAATTTATTTTTTCGCAGAACAGTGATTTAATATTTAATTAAAATCAAGTCTAAACCGCATAGCACTCATAGCCTTGACACTAGGTCGTTTCACTAAAGGTTCAGACATAGTGCTGATGTTTATAGCGTAAATTAAGGACTGCTACACGTTCCAAGCAACTGTTACTTAACAAAAAAAAAAAAAGACTTGATAATTTGCTTAGAATTGGTGTTTTATTTTCTTATTCGCTCATCTTAATTTGCACATCATGTAGGACGTAATCTCTTAGGCTTTTGAACTGTGTTGAACTTAATAGAGGGCGCTTCACATGATCAGCGACGACAGGAAGTGGATTAGGTTACACGTAGTTCACAGAATTGTGAATGCTTTGAAAAATTCTGTTCTAGGATAGTTACGGATATCAGATGACAGGGGGATTGTTGCATTTCATGTGTAATGAGATAACGCTTTTGTAGCTATTTCTTAATATATATATATTATTGTACAATTCATTTAGCTTTTAACAAGGAATACTGTTGTTTGGTCATATTGGTGGATGTCCAGAATTCAGAGATTTATTCATGATATTGGTATATTAAACCTGAATGTCACTTCATGCAACTAAATGACCAGGTCAAGAAACCCTTAATGTTTAAATTCAACCACTCCTAGTTTGTACTACTGGCCCAAGAAGGGAAACCAGTCAGCGTCGTTCGCTACCAAACGGATCTCGTCCGTCATCTTGAACTGATTAATGAGATTGACTTTCACTTTTATAACGCGTCCACAGCTGGACCGTGTATTTCGCAACATCACGATTCGAGCCTTAGATCTTGAGATTCGCAGCCCAGTACACTAACTAATAGGCCTCGCTCAGCCAGATTTACTATACTAAATCAAATTAGAAAAATGAAATTAGAAAAAAAAATGGTGTTTTAGAAATAATTGAAGCTTATAAGCTAACGTTTCTCGTGTCTAGGTACGTAAGGAAATACATTATATTCATTAAAGTAGATAAAATAATAACTAACGTTCATTGACTCTAGATTTTCACCAATAAACTCTTAAATGTGCTTATTGTCATTAGTCACACACTTTAAGACAATCGTCTCTACTTTGGAACCAAATTAATGTACTAGTCTGTGTTTGTTTGTAGTTAAGCACAAAGCTACACAAAGGGCTATCTGTGCTC
>NW_013667162.1:182146-187059 GCF_000517525.1 Limulus polyphemus
AGGATATTTTATAAACACTCTCAGACCCAGATGAACGTGACGATACTTTATAAACACTCTCAGACCCAGATGAACGTGACGATACTTTATAAACACTCTCAGACCCAGATGAACGTGACGATACTTTATAAACACTCTCAGACCCAGATGAACGTGACGATATTTTATATATACTTGTCTCTCTTGTAATTTCTCTGTGTGTGTGTCTTATAGCAAAGCCACATCGGGCTATCTGCTGTGTCCACCGAGGGGAGTCGAACCCCTGATTTTAGCGTTGTAAATCCTAAGACTTACCACTGTCCCACCGGGGGACCTTGTAACTTCTATAAACTGGTTAAGGATTGTTCTTGCAACGTCTCTATCATTTTATAATACCTGTTCCGTATTTTCTGTACACGTTTCTCTCTTCTTGTATTTTTTATGAAGTGGATAGGAATCGTTCTTTGCAACTTTACAATAGTTGTTCCGCTTCCTGGGATTCTTGGGTTTTTTTTTTTTTTTTTCACGGACCGGAAGTTCAGTCGCTGGTGAGAACAATAAGCTTATTTCTCTACACGAACAGAAAATTATGATACCAGACTCGTGTTTGAAACGCCAATTAGCATAGCCACTAAAAATAGTTCTAAAAACAAGCATCGCTGACCTAGCTGTTTCCTATCTGTCCATTGCTTTAGGCTTATGGCCAGAAGATTTTATGTAACCTCGAGGATTTTTACTTGAACTTTTCGCGGGTGTATTTTACAGTCTTAACAACCTTTGCTTCTAGTACAGTATCCCAGGCTTCAGCTCAGAGGAAAGGAGCAAGTTTTCAACATCTGCATACAACACGTGGCTTTCAACACTATCCTGTCTTCACGTCACAGAAAGAGCGCCCTGTTGTTTACTTTATGAACTGAACGACTGACATTCTGGCCTTAGTCAGAGAGAGAAAGGGTCTTTGTTGTTGCCATGTCTGGACAGAAACTATGGAGCGCAGCGCTGCTCCATAAAGATTACCGTAAAAGGGTTGAAAGAGTCGTACGAAAGGCAAAAACACTAACCCGAAACAAGCAGATGCGAAACGTGAGCTTTTAATTTACGAACTATTTTTTTTTTTTTTGTATTGATTTCGGTTCGTCATACCTGACACTAGTGAATTGTGTAAAAAGTACCTTCCTGTCAGAGTTGAATTCTGATAGCAACGAGTCGGATCTCGAGGCAGGATGTGTTTTATTTGTACTTCTCATAAAATTGTGTTGTATATAAAGTCGTAAAACTTTCTCTGTTAATTGAACTGATACAGCTTTGAAAGGTTTTACAACTGTTCAAAGTTTTGGTAACTGATACAGCTTTGGAAGGTTTTACAGCTGTTATACATGCTAATGACTGAAACAACTCTAGAAAGTTTTACAGTTGTTCTACATTTTGTTAACTGATACAACTTAGGAAGGTTTACAGCTGTTATACATGCTAATGACTGAAACAACTCTAGAAAGTTTTACAGTTGTTCTACATTTAGGTAACTGTTACAACTTTGGAAGGTATTACAACCGTTCTACATTTAGGTAACTGTTACAACATTGGAAGGTATTACAACTATTCTACATTTAGGTAACTTACAACATTGGAAGGTATTACAACTGTTCTACATTTAGGTAACTGTTACAACTTTGGAAGGTATTACAACTGTTCTACATTTAGGTAACTGTTACAACTTTGGAAGGTTTTACAGTTGTTCTACATTTAGGTAACTGTTATAACATTGGAAAGTATTACAACTGTTCTACATTTAGGTGACTGCTACAACTTTGGAAGATAATACAACTGTTCTACATTTAGGTAACTGTTATAACATTGGAAAGTATTACAACTGTTCTACATTTAGGTGACTGCTACAACTTTGGAAGGTAATACAACTGTTCTACATTTAGGTAATTATTACAACTTTGGAAGGTTTTACAGTTATTCTACATTTAGGTAACTGTTACAACTTTGGAAGGTATTACAATTGTTCTACATTTAGGTAACTGTTACAACTTTGGAAGGTTTTACAGTTGTTCTACATTTAGGTAACTGTTACAACATTGGAAGGTATTACAACTGTTCTACATTTAGGTAACTGTTACAACTTAGAAAAGTTTCTTTAGCTTGTCGATAACTGATAGAATTGAAAATCTTACAATTACTGTATATCACGTAACTAATGCGATTCAGGAAGTTTTACATATTTTAGGTGGTTCTATAGAAACTTGAAATTTCGATAACTGATACAGTTTTAAACAATTTTCATTCTGTTGTACATCCAGATAACTAACCGAATTTGTCAGCCTTTAGAGCTGCTTCTATCAGGCTTGAGGAAAGGTTTTTTTGCCTATAAAAACGTCTACAATTGTTTAAACGTATCTATGTTTAAACTCGTAGTACGCTGGAAATAATGACTTTTTTTACCTTTCTTTCTGTAGTTTCATATTGAAGACAATAGACACAGCGATGAAATCCGACGACAGCAGGAGGAACAGATAAGAAGACAACAGGAACAACTGGCTCAACAGAATGAGAAGATTCAGGAGTTGCAGGTTGGACAACTTTTTATTTACTGATAACTTTTCTCCATCAGAAGTTGGCATGCGATTCAGGGTCGTGTATCTAGTATGTTTGTTTGTTTGTTTTTTATGTCGGAAAACCATCATTAAGCTGCGGCCAGTACATGAGATGTATGATAATACATCACAGAGTTTAAGCCGTGGCCAGTATATGGGAAGTACGATAATAAATCACAGAGTTTAAGCTGCGACCAATACATAGGATGTATGATAATACACCGCAGAGCTGTGCGTCCAGTATATAGGGTGCACGATAATCCTTAAGTAACGTTTCTTAACTGAGATGAACTTTGAGCACGTATAACTATCGTTGTTAAGTACTTTTAAAAAAGGTAAAGATAAAAAAATATAAGTGGCTTTAGTAAATTATTGATTTAACTATATATTGTGCTTTATTTACACTTCACTAAAAAGAGGACAACAGTGCAAAAGTACACCAATTTAAACACATCTGATAATTTGCTCTAGTCCTCAAGTACAACATCTTTACAACAGTGGTAAATATCATCTACTTTTGGATCCCAGTTACCATGTAAGTGATAAACATTAAAAAGAAAAATGGACAAAAGAGTTGATCATTTTAATACAGCTAGGAACAAGTTAACGTTTTCACAACGAAAGAACAGGTGTTTCAAATTACAGGTGACTGTGCAAGCTCTGAAAAAAGAACATTTGATATCCACCAGTGGTTTTGATATGTTGAATAGCACCTTTTCTGATACCCCTTTAGAAATATTTAAAAGAAGTATTGCTTAATAATAAGAAAAATAAAATGGTCAGCATAACATATCCTCCATTTTTATCACTGCGGCTTTACTTCACCAAAGCCTAGTTATCAATCTCCAAGCTCCATGGAAACGATGGTTGTATAACACTGGACGCCAAGATAGCTACAAATAGTCGCAGTGTAATATTGTTTTTCTATTAGTGAGAAAAAGTGGTTTTAAAGATTCAACGAATATAATTTACAAGACTCCGCATTCAGTTTAGTTTCGGTTTTCACCTCACAATGAGGCACTGTCACTTGTACCACAGTTTTGTATGGCTTACTTTCAATCTTGCTCTACCACATTTATCTGTTGATCGAAAGTGGTCTCAAAGCATTAATTAAAAAAAGAAAGTTAACTTTGTCCCCAAAACTTTAAATTCAAGTCTGGTAAATGTTATAAAACTTTTCAACAAAGATTTGGCATATCTGAGTTTAAGTTAAGTGATATTACAGTTAAATTTATAAGAATATTTAATAGACTCTTCGACTTGTTCAACTACAAAAAATACATTGGCTAAAAATTAAAAGAGTCCAATAAAAATCTCCATTGAATCATGTTAGAAACATTTTTCAGTAGAAACAGAAAATTATAATTTTCAGTTAACAGACGTCACCTGGTAAAGAATGTGTGCAACTGGAGGTAGAAGCCTAATTTACTGGGTTTCTAACTGCAATCAAATATGTGCAGTAATTTTGCTTCATCATCTTCCTTCAGGTATCATTTGACACATAAATAACCCAAGATAACTTGTAACTCTTTCTTTCTGTCAAGTCATCTTGTATTTGTAAAAACAACCTACTGTTCAACAGTTCATAGCTGCATATAAAAGATTGTTCATCCATCGTGCAGGAAACTGTACTGTCCAGGATGAAACACTAAGTGATACTTTATAGTGGTTCTGCGCATGTGTCAAACATGTGTGTGATACGCAGGTATGATCTTGCAGGACTTTATTTCTACAAGGAAGCAGCTGTAGGACACGTGGCCTGGTTATTTAGTCAAAATGGCAAAAAAAAAATAATACACTGTTTAGACTGTTTGGAGTGGAGGCCTTGACAGGAGAAAATTGTCAATTCTACAACAAAGAAAAGTAATAAGTGGTGTGGTAAAGGCATCAGCTGTGTAATTAAATTATGTCAGGCAACAGTGGTTATTTCTAAGGTTAACAAATGATAAATTTCCTCAAGCAATTAGTCTTGGAATACAGACTTTTTGAAAGAAGTAGTTTTAAACGAAGTTCTCTCTGGTTTAAATGGGCACATGTTTGATTGTTCACCATGTTTACAGTTTGATAAAGTGTTTAATTATGTGTTATATAAAGATATGAAGGCATCACCTTGATAAATAACAATGTTGCGGGTGAAAAAGTAAGACAAAAGCTTTCTAAGTTCATTTGATTTAAACATTGGTAGTTTCGAATTGTATAGAGTACAAGCTGCGGTACCAGTCCTTTGTCCCGGTTATGAACTTTAAAAAATGTGGGGTGGATGCTATGATAAGTGCCCCCCAGTGACACAGCGGTATGTCTGCGGACTTACAACGCTAGAAACCGGGTTTCGAT
>NW_013667162.1:187580-188984 GCF_000517525.1 Limulus polyphemus
ACCCGTGGTGGGCAGAGCACAGATAGCCCTTGTGTAGCTTTGTGCATAATTAAAAACAGACAAAAAAAAACAGACTGCTATGATAAGTAACACAAAAATCCTAACTTTCACAGAATTTATTTATAACATAACATATTATTACAGTATTCATTATTACCTCACCAAAAGATTTATATAAGCTTTAAGAACTCAATATGTATATAATTAAAACATGGTATACACTGTTTGATGGTCAGGGTGACTTTTTACGAAGAGGTAGTGGCGGTAGGGGTGCTTCCTGTTGCCCGCTTTCGACACCCACCTCTTAATGTCATTCCACACTGTTTCACGTTATTAATTAATAAAATGGCCATTAGCCGCAGAAGTGTCTTAATGGGAGAAATTACGGGTCAAAGTAGGGAGTGGGTACAACTCAAGAAATGTATCTTCATATCAGCGTTATGGTGGTTTTTGTCGTATCAACTTCATCTGAATTTATGCATTATTGTATTAGTGGCGGAAATTTGTTTTCATTGTATTCCTCCATAGAGAGTGGGCCCGGCATGGCCAGGTGGTTCCGGCGCTCGACTCGCAATCTGAGGGTCGCGGGTTCGAATCCCCGTCACACCAAACATGCTCGCCCTTTCAGCCGTGGGGGCGTTATAATGTGACGGTCAATCCCACTATTCGTTGGTAAAAGAGTAGCCCAAGAGTTGGCGGTGGGTGGTGGTGACTAGCTGCCTTCCCTCTAGTCTTACACTGCTAAATTAGGGACGGCTAGCGCAGATAGCCCCTCGTGTAGCTTTACGCGAAACAAACAAACCATAGCGAGTGCTGGGCACTCTCTGAGATATAGAAGACGCTTGTGTGCTCTCCCTCCTTTCTGTGTGTATGCTGTATTATAGAAAATTTAATATTTGTGTGTTTTCTTATAGCAAAGCCACATCAAGCTATCTGCTGTGTCCACCGAGGGGAATCGAGGGGACAGAAACTTAATAAATTATTTTTTGTTTTGTGTAAGAACGTGGCGCTATATATGAATGTAGTTAACTTTTAACTTACGTCATATATAATAAATACCCAATAACATCAATAATGGGGGTGGAGAGGTTGTGAACCCTATTAACATGCCCCTTGTTCCAAACTATCATCCCACAAAGTTTGGTTGAGCTTGGCCCATTGACCTAGGAGTAGTTAGATAAGGGACAAACAGACACACAGATTTTTGTGCTTTATATATATACAGATAGATTAAAACAATATCCAGAGTGTATAGAGTGCTGTTTTACAACCTTTTAAATGTATATAACTCACTTATCAACTAACTATTTTATAATTTGTGACATTAAATATAAAAAATGCATAAAATTATTGTAAACTTAACCTCATTTATTAGCCTATTTGTATGGCCTGGTTGTTAGGGTG
>NW_013667162.1:189534-210651 GCF_000517525.1 Limulus polyphemus
CAGTATAGAAATCAGAGGACAAGACTCGATGAGTATATTTCCGAAAGATGGCGTTCTTAAACCTGTCACTTATAGAAGTCGGTTTTCAGTGAAGTCTTCCAAATATTTTCGAGTTCTAACAAATGGAGATACGCCGATGGAGAAATGCTAAAATAGACACAAGTTAAAACTTTTAAGGTGTTCGACGTTTCGAAAATTGTGATTTTTGCATTATCCTACATTTGCGAAACGTCGAACACCTGTTTTACATCAATCTCATTTCTGAATTTAGCGTTTCTGCTAAGAAGTAAACGTTTCGCAAAAGCCTGTTTCTTTGGAATAGCTTTTGTACATTGTAAGTGTGTTCGTTTCAGAGTTGCTACAAGTAAATAGCACCCGCCGCCAACGCTCGTGTGATGAGATAGGTGATGAATTAGCATTTATAAGCGTACACACGGCCCTAATGTGCGGAGTGCGTTTGTATGCCAACAAGTCGCGAAACACGAAACCTAAATATGATAGTCCAGTCACGCTAACCTAGGCCACGCCCACCACGAGTTAAGAGGTTTACTAAATCATAGATAATTTCGGTAATCCTTTATGGGCTATACAAGTTACAATACACTACCGTGAGATCAACCAACTTATGTTATGAGTCACTAACTAATGTATAGTATCTATAACTAGTTGGTGTACCAGTCCCCTGGACGGGTAAATTCATGATTATTGAAAGATTATCTTAGGACATGAAAAGTTGCTTCCCTTATATGTAATTGTAAAAAAACAAAAACGCTCATAAAAACTGCTAAACACAAAATGTGAAATCGCAATTTTGCATGTATCTCCGCATGGACTCAACAAATCTCCACGCCAAATATGATGAAGATCCATCAATAGGGGGTGAAGTAGTGGTAAAAAATGGAAAACTGGAAATTTGTATGTATCTTTCCATGGACCCACTGAATCTTCATAATAAATTTGGTGAAGATCCATCAACAGAAGGCGAAGTAATGGTAAAAAATCCAAAATGCAAAACTAAACATTTTTATGTATCTCCCCATGGATCCAACAAACTTTCATGCCAAATGTGGTGAAGATCCATCTACAGGGGGCGAAGTAGTGGTAAAAAACGCCCATAAAAACCGCAAAACTAAACATTTGTATCTCCCCATGGACCCAATGAACCTCCATCCACACCCTGCGAAGTAGTTACATGAACATACAATAGTATTATATTTATATAGATTCTTTTTAACCTATACCAGTTATAATACACTACAGGCAGACAAACCAAACTGTGTTATAGAGGCTTAGTAGCTAATGTATAGTACTGATAATTCTTTATAGCCTATGCTAGTTATAATACACTACCGGCAGACAAACCAACGTGAGTTAGGAGGTTTATTAATTAATGAAGAGTGTCGATAATTATTTATAGTTAGAGTACCGGGGTACCGTCAAAGTGAGATTAGAGGGTTATTAACTGATGAACGGTATCGACAATTCTTTATAATGTATACAAGTTATAATACAATACCGGGATACCGACAAACTGAGCTAAGGGTTTTATTAACTGTTTGATAATTTCAATAATTATTCATAATCCACATCAGTTATGATACAATACCGGGATACCGACAAACTGAGCTAAGGGTTTTATTAACTGTTTGATAATTTCAATAATTATTCATAATCCACATCAAATTCGATGACGAGGAACCCACTTTGAGACTAATAATGGCTGGAGACGGCTTAAATGGGTACCTGATGATGACAAAACCTTGTCGAAACGTTGTACATTTGCTGTCATGTTAAGCTTATATTAAAGTTTTTCTTCATTACCCATTTAAGCCGTCTCCAGCCATTAATAATCCACATCAGTTATGATACAATACCGGGATACCGACAAACTGAGCTAAAGGTTTTATTAACTGTTTGATAATTTCAATAATTATTCATAATCCACATCAGTTATGATATAATACCGGGATATTGAACTAGAATGATTTGATTGTTTGTTTCATAAGTTTCGCGCAAAGCTGTACAAAGGGCTGTTTGAAGCATACTGAAGCACTCTCCGCCAACTCTTTGCTATTCTTGTCTCACCAAACAGTGAGAATTGACCATCAACCTTATTGTTTATCCACTGCTCCAAAGTGTGGAGACTGGTGTAAGTTTAGTAAGTTACTTTTTTATATGTATAGTTTATCGACTGGCACAAGTTCCGGTGGTTATATTCGTTCATGAAAGAACGTTCTAACCCTAAGAAAAATTAGTGTATGTACAGTATTGCGAAAGGTTTTGAAAATTGATGCGGTTTTTGGACGTTATGTTTCTGTTATTTTGCCATACATCTGTAGTGGTGAAGATGGATGACAATCCCAGTACTTCTTGTTTGTTTGTGTTTAATACATCTTTTACTTGTTGTTAATATTTTCAACCTAAGAGGCACGTAACAACGGATAAACAGCTAGGTCAGAGACCACAAGTTCAGACAAAGTCGTTCCTCATTTGAAACTGCTAACCAGAGTAGGAGTAAACAATCAATAGCACCAGCCGCCTACAAATTAATTCCTAACTGAATAGCGGGACATCTCTGCTAGAACCTTGGATCGGAAGATTCAGCTTGACACTCTAATTACTGGGCTGTGCTCGACCTTTTAAATTTGTTTAATTTATATCAATGAAGAACTTCCTTTGTCCTTATGAAGGTTTTGTACATTCATTTACTGTTCATTTTAGAGTTGCTTTCTTATTGTAGTTCACTTACGTTCGTTTTTTGTTCTTTTCAGATTCGACTCAATGATCAGTATATGGCTGCTGCAGCAACCAAATCCTTACCTGGAATGCCCGGAATAGCGGCAGGGGTTACACCTCAAGGTCTCATGTTTCTTCCTGTCTTTGATGGAGGCTTTTCTAGTGGTGCGGGAGTACCTCATCCCGGTGGGATAGGGGATTTGGACACCACGACAACTGGAATTTCCCCCATGTCTCTGCCGCCACAAACACTCAGCTCCACCACGCGGCAATTGTCACCAAACAAAACAACAAATATGGCCCCTGAACCCTTAGGAGATAGACCACTTACGGTAGGTTCCAATATAATGTCTTGGTGTTTAAATTTTTAATAATCAATAATACACATTTATTGTTGTTGTTGTTTTTCTTTTTTACGGTGTCAGTTTTACGGGGCCAGATTCTTTATAGTAGGCGTCTGTGGCTTGTTGGCGATAAATTTCAACGATGAACAAACAGTACACAGTCCACTTGTTTTAAAATAATATATTAAAACAAGTCAAATATCTGAAAAAAAAAAATTCTCACAGTTGAATCTAGAGCTTTAAATAATTCACTTTTTCATCAAAAGTACACACAGGCTGGTTCGATTATTTTAGACCCGAATTGACAAGACAAATTATTTATTCTCTCCTCTGTTATCACAATGCAATCAGTGATAAGCTCACTTAAGTTACCTAATGGGTTACCACAGTTGTATCCAGAGCTTTAAATAATTTTCTCCCTTTCGTGAAAGTTCACATAGGCGGGTTCAATTACTTTAGAAAACCCTTTGACAAGACAAATTATTCTTCTATACCTCTGTTGTTACAATACAAGCTGTGATACTTTTTCTTTAGAAATCGCCCGTTACAGCCAAATTGACCATCACGCAGTATAACTTCACTTTCACTAACTTAACTTCCTCCTCTCTGTATCTGCACGTATATATAACACGTAACAGAAAAATCTAGAAATATCTAGCCCTCTAGTAACAACAATACTAAACATAACTAGAAAGACTTAGAACTTTCGAGTAAGTTTCAACAATATTACAAATGCCTAGTACAGCAATTAAACTGCATACACAATGTACGACTTGTACAGTTACGTAACAAAACTTGTCATAACTATCGCTTTAAAAATAATTAACTTGTAACACCCTTGTTATGAAAACTAAATAACGATTAAATATTAAATCACCAAATGAACTAAACAATAACTCTTAGACTAAACATTCTCGTATATCCAACAATAAGCTTCTCTTCAAGAAAAATATTTACAATATATTTTATAATACATATACAAAGACTGTTCTCAGCTCATACACAAAGTCTCATCATATATTCTGTACCAACATATGCAGTTCCCTTGTTGGTCTCGCTCTTTGTAGTGCTTCACCTTGATCTTGTGTTACCTGAGGCTTATCTTTCCTGATATATCCGTATACTGACATATTAGATCTTGTACCTCTTTCTTCTGCTTGTCAGTCAGTTCTTCACTGATGTTGACGTCTTTGTATGTCTCATCTCCACCCAACGGTCTTGGGTCTAGTAGGTCCTCATCTTCTATGACAAAGTAACTGTCGTCTGGTTCTGCATCTATGACAGCTACACCTGCCATGTCCATCTGTGCCTCAATAGCTCTACCCTTTATGTCTTCTTCCTTCTCAAAGTACCTCTTCAACAGATTGGCATGGTATATCTTGGTCTTTTCGTCCACTTTCACTTATAGTCCATTCTGTTGACCACTTCCTGTACTTCAAAAGGTCCTTTTCACTGCAAAGTGAGTTTGTTGTCTGTGGGTAGCAGAACTAACACCTTCTGTCTAATCTTGAAATGTCGATCCTTGGTCTTCTTGTCATATAACTGCATCTTACAGCCTTTGATGTGTTTAGTTTCCCCAATAGAACTGCTTTGATAGATCCAGTACAGCACTCCTTTCTGGCTCTCTAGTTTGTACGTCTCTTTCCCCTTTGTCTTGTGCTCCACTTTTTCTCGGGCGCTGTCCCAAAGTTTGTGCAGTCAAGGGTCTTTCTTCTGCACTTCCTTCAGTTCCCATAGGCCTACATTCACCTTTCGAGACTTGCAGGAGCTTAATGTCTTGCATGTTTTTCTTTTCTTAAGCTCTAATGGTGACTGCACATGCCCCATCAGTATCCTTTCTGTGTGGCTCTTTCAAACTGCTACTACCTGCTGTGTTTCCTATCACAAAATCGTAGATTGGTGCCTTCATACTCATGATCTCAAGTTGTATGGAGTGTCCACTTTTATTCTTGCTATGGGTAACTTTCTCACTGTCGCATCAATCAGCACACACAGACGTACCTTGCCCTTCATCTGGTCATCAGATACTAGACAGGTTCTCACTGCTGCACTACTGCACCCAGTGTCTCATAGGACTTTCACTTTCTTGTTCTTGACATAACTTTCACCTATTGGCATGTGATTTGTTGGCACTTCTCGATGTCTGTCACATGCTCCGATCATTACTGGCATTGTTGATCCATTTCCTAACTTGAGTTGACCATCAGTCATGCACAGTTTAATCATGGTTATAGCACTTCCTTCTTGTGGTGAATTTGACAGATTGTCTCCATTCTGTTTCTTCTGGCAGCAGTATCCATGGTGATTTTATGTTGAAATTTCAGATGCTGCTTGTTGATAGACTTGCACTCATTGACATCTCTTCTTCCTTTTGTCCATTAAGTTTTTGTCACCTTTGGTGGTATCTTGTTTCTGGTCAGCCACCCCTGGTTTCAACCAGTTATTCTTGTACTTTCCAGTTATACTCCCTTTATCGGCTTTGGCCCGGCATGGCCAGGTGATTAGGGCGCTCGACTCGCAATCCGAGGGTCGCGGGTTCGAATCCCCGTCACACCAAACATGCTCGCCCTTTCAGCCGTGGGGGCGTTATAATGTGATGGTCAATCCCACTATTCGTTTGTAAAAGAGTAGCCCAAGAGTTGGCGGTGGGTGGTGATGACTAGCTGCCTTCCCTCTAGTCTTACACTGTTAAATTAGGGACGGCTAGCGCAGATAGCCCTCGTGTAGCTTTGCGCGAAATTCAAAACAAACAAACAAACCATGGGCTTCCATATACTGTTCTGCCAGTTTGATCATCTCATCCACGTCTTTTAGTGCTCTCTCCTTTTGGAACAGTGACATGTCAGTGGAGCACCTGATCATGAACTGGTCACATGTTAGTGGATCTCCCAGTCTCTCAAAACTATTTTCATACACCTGGCCATATGTCAGTCCACCTTGTGAAGTATCACTGTAGACGTGTCACAAACTGAAATACAGTTTCTCCAGTGTAAGGCAGAAACTTTCCTCGGTAAGTTCACAGCATTTCAGGGAGGCCACTTTTAACTTGTCATAATCTATGGCATCTTCTGACGTCATGCCTCCATACACTTGTAGGCATTTTCATTTGAGAAGGGGCTGAGACAGACTGATCAATCACTTTTGTTCCAGTTCTGACTTTGGGCAAATGGTTCATATCTATCCAAGAAAGCATCTATGTCGTCTTTGTTTTCTTCAAATTTGGGCAGCTTGGGTCGACTGGTCCTGACCCCATTGTCTTTCTTGGGTCCTTCCTCTTTCTGTTGGATGAGCTTGGCAATCTCAATTTGTGCTCTTATTCTCTCTATTTCCAGTCTCTCTCCTTTTCTTCTTTCTCAATTTGTTCTCTTATTCACTCTCTCTACTTCTAGTCTCTCTTTTGTCTCTCATTTTCTTCTCTCTCTCTATTTGTATTCCTATCCTCTCCTCTCTGTTGACTCTCCTTTTCTCTTTAGGTCTTGTTGTTATTTAACAAAACACTCGTAGATCACCATCTTTTAGCCCTAGTCAGACGACATGGTTGCATAGCATGATTGTAATCTCTACACTTTTTTCGCCACCATTACAATTCTGCGTATATAGGCCTACTTCCGCTGTCGTTCACGTCTATTTCTACCGCCGTTTATCTCTGTATAATGCTGGCTAGCTCGCCAAATGTCAGTTTTATGAGGCCGGATTCTTTACAGTAGGTGTCTGTGACTTATTGGCGATAAAATTCAATGATGAGCAAACAACTGTCAGTCAATGTATATATATAAATTCGTTACACAATCGGTTATCACAGTTGTATCCAGAGCTTTAAATAATTATTTCTTTTTCATCAAAGTCCACAAAGGCGGGTTCAATTACTTTAGAAAACCCTTTGACAAGACAAATTATTCTCCTCTAGCCATTGTTATTACAACACTAGCTGTGAAATTCACTTTAGAAATCGCCTGTATCGCCTAAACAGACAATCACGCAGTCTACCTTAATTTTGCTTTCACTAACCTAAGTTTTCCTCTCTGTATCTGCACGTATTTATAACACGCGAAAGTGAAATCTAGAAATATATATCGCACACTAGTAACAACAATATTAAACATAACGGGAAAAACTTAGAAGCTTCGAGTAAGATGACGTCAACAATATTCCAAAAGCCGACTATAACAATTAAACTACACACACAACGTACGACTCTACTCGTACAGAGTTACATAACGAAACTTATCATAACTATCGCTTTTAAAATGATTAACTTTTACACACTCTTGTTATAAAAACTATATAATCATTAAATATTAAATCACTAAATAATAACTTAAACTAAACAGTCTTGTGTATTCAACACACGGATATCATGACTTGCTTAAGAACATCGCTTTATAGACTGCAAGTCATTTAATTACAAGTCTCCCGGAGAGTCAGAAGTAAGTTTCCGGAGGTGCAACGCTAAAAATCGGAGTTCGATTCCCTGCAGTGGACATATAATCCATTATGTCGTTTTGCACACACACACACAAAAAAACAGAAAAATTTAATCAAAAACAATATATAAAAAAGGAGAGTAAAACATATCAATAGTAAAATTACCCTATTCTCACTTATATGTATGCAGTATAAAGGTCTTTCAGTAGCTGAGCAGTAAGCAGCTGAGCTTATAAATCAAAATTCGGGAACACAGCACAGATAATCCATTGTTTAACTTTCTGCTTAGACAAACAAGCTGAAAAAAAAATCGTATTATGCCATTGTTGTTCATAGAGACATGTATTTTTGTTTTATATTTAAATCCTGCTTAATGTAAATGTTTACATCTATGGTGTTAATAGTCGTATTTGACTTGGTTCTTTTTACTCGTCATGGTTTACAATAGAAAAAAAGAATTTATAAAATTAAATCCTCCTACCAAGTAACCTTACTAACAAAACTTCACTGCAAAAGTGACCACAAGCTTCTTAGCTGTACAAACATGTGGATATTGATTTTAGTATACTTTGTACAATAGGATGAAAGTCGCGAAGCATTTAACAAAGCATGTATATAGTTTCCCCCGAAAGAGGGCTGAAGGGGTGACCTGTTTTAACCATTCACACCACTAAACAGTAGTGTGTTGTCTGTAAGTCGGTAGACACTAAAATGACGTCACATAAGGGACATTTAACGTTGCAATTTCTACTGTCGTGACGTCAGTAAAACGTGCACATGCCATAAATCACGAGTAGAAATTATGCACTCTGTAGGCTACAACACGGTATGACATATGAACTTCAAAAGCAAGAAATAAAAATATTTTTACTCTTAATTTTGGTTTTATTTATTCTTGAAACAGAACACTTTCAGAAAGTCTTCGGTAGCACATCTAGTAGTATATCCTGCTATGGCTAACATAAAACTGTAATATCACAAATTTAACTATGCAGTGTTATTTTTCTTGAATAGCTACCGAAGAGTATATTGACAAACAAAAAAAATTACAGAAGTGAAATACACACGAATTGTTTAAGTAACATTCGTAATTATTTCACGATGTATCAAGTCGATTTTCGTTAAATAAAGCCCTCAAAATTAGAGGAACACAATTGAGCCCTCTATAGTCATTTTCTATAACTACTTGTGATAAATGACATACACCACGATAGTTTCACTTTACAAATACCCGCCAAAAAGAATATAAAATTCTGAATATTAAACCTGGATTGAAACCCTCTTGCACAAACGATACCAAGATGTGAAAGAAAAATGAAGCCACTGAACGACGAAAAAGATTACAACAATTTACAACTAAGCAAACTTTCGATCATATTTTTACTCTTAGGATCTTCTGGCCATAACTACTCAGAATTATTCAGATATTTATCAGAGGGGTAAGCTCTACGTTTAAAAAGTTATATTATAGTTGGTGATGATGCTTTAATTGACTGAACAATCACAGATCATCATAAGAGCAGGATATATATAAAGTATAGATTTATGCAAAACAGTATATGCTTAAAAATATTTGTCTATTAATCAAATTAAAAACGTCAATAAACGAATCAGTCCTAGACTCTGATTAGGCCTAATAAGTAGCTAATTGGATTGAAACGTGAGATGAATTTCATGATTTCCACTACTTATTTTAACAAAAAACAATAATTAAACTTTACCTAGGAAAGCTTAATGATAAACTGCGGTGTTTAGTTAACCAGTGAAAGTATATCCCTCCAATCATACAAATGTGGACTTTTTTAACAACAGTGGCTCCCTCTAGCAAAACTTAAAATTTATATTAAGTTAAAGAATCACTGCTGTAATTTTTTGAATTATATGTATTTAAACTGTATGATTAAAGTCAACAGGCCTGTGTTCTTGTCAGCTAAATCTGGAAGGGAAAACATATAAAAGTAAGCAAATATTTAGAAAATAATATGAAATATCAATTCATGCAGCTTATTGATGATTAAATGTTGCCTGTTTTATTCTTATTGTTATTAATGGGGAAACGTTAATGTTTAGTTAGGAACCTTCTGAACTGAATTACAAATTCTAAAATACAATAACAGCAACTCTTACAGTAGGCACGTTCTCATTTTAATAATTATAACTTTCTTACCCATAGTATCGAGTCGTCATCATGTACGAAACACGTAATGAAGACTTTAAAGGTTGCTGTTATTGTATTTTAGAATTGATTAGGAGAAGGTTTAAGGTAGCATTTTTAACATGACAAACTAGGCCTAATGTCCTTGTTTTCATGGGTAATTTACATGATTCTGGAGATGAGTAATAATGTAACAATGCTAAATAGAAATTTATAAGAAGTAATAAAAAATACCATAACGTAACCAATTTGCTAAAACTTCGCAATACTATAAGAAATTGGCATAAAAATAAAGATACGTAGAACACCATGTGAATTATAGACGATTAGATTACACGCAAGAAAGTTTTGGTTTTGTTTAACAATGTACATTTGTAGATGAATCTAACATCTGCTTTTAGCTGTTATGTCACGTTAATCCATGGCTTTCCCTTTTGCTTATATCTTCCTAGTTAAAAAAAGAGGCGGGAATATATTTTATGAGCAAGACAGTAACATTAAGCTCCCTTATCACGTGCGTCTGAGTTCCAGAGTAACCTCTGAAAGGCCACCGTGGAACCTTAGAGAACTCCCACCTAATATTCCAAATACAGATTAGATACGCTACTCTGATAATTGCACTACATCCAGTGATAGTGCCACAAACCCGCGTAAAATTAAACCAGAGCCAGGCACTCGAAGACACTTCAATCTTTCATCTTCTTCAAGTGGACGGGGGGGGGGACAATCGAAAGTAGTTTTATGAAATATTAAGAACACTGACGTCCCGTTTGCATCGTAAATGTACATTATTCAATTGACTTGCTTTGAGATACACAATATTCACGAAGGTAAAGTACGTCTTGACAGTAGGAGACAGCTTACGCGTTTGCGGTTTCCTTTTTCGGTTTCTTTGTTTGAATTCGATGTTTGGGAAGCTTCATTCTGTACATCTATGTTAGGTTTCCAGGTAAATTAATTTTCAGCATCATACTAACCAAATATATAAGACGAAAATTTGATAATTGAGAAGAGAAGCTTTAAAAAGCATAGCCTACAACATCGGCTTGGCGTAACACTCAACATTTGTTATTCTATGTGAATTAACGTGAGGCACATTGAATCCGAGGACTCGCGGTTCGCGTCCTGTTGCTTCAAAATCACGAACCACACTATGAGGCCGTGGGTATAAGAGTGACGGTCACATCATATACTATTAGGTGTGAACAGCTCCAAAGTTGGCGGTGGGTGATGTCAGTCTGCCAGTTCAATATCATGGATGCTTTGCGTGAATATCAGAAACAAACATACCAAATTCTAACCAGATTTTTTTTATTTTTTTTTTCCACAGTCATTCCTATCTCCACTTCAGCCTTGGGTGTCTGGTGCGCCACCTGTCGTTCCAATGTGTAGCTCCTCCACCAACAACTCGGTTCAACCCGCAACAAAATCCTCAGACTCAATCCCAGAAAATGATGGTCCGCTAAACCTTAGTAAACCTAAATCTTGTGGCAGTAATCCAAGCAGGTAGATTTTTTCTTTTTATGGTTTGTCTTATCATACTTTCTTTTTCATACTTAGTTAAACATTTTTGTTCTAGTTTAAACTATGTTTCTTTGTGAATTGTAAATTATCTCATTTCGTTAATTATCAATTACCACCATAATTGCATATCTGAACTCACCTGCTCCTCATCCTTCTGATGAACATCTAAAATACAGATTTGTGACCGCCAATTTTTACTTTTATCCAGAAAATATAACCAATTTTTTTAAATCTATTCTCCAGTGCCAGCTCCAGCCCAACTCCTCACCTTAACATTAAGCAAGAAGAGAAGGAAAGAGGACAATCTCCAAGCCTTTCCAAACGACGGTCTCCAAACCAGACTAGCAAATGCTCCTCATCTCCATCATTCAGTTCTCCAATACCAACCAACACCAGTATGGCAAGTTTGCTAGGAGCAGTATCACCTGAAGTATATTCGGTAAGAGTGTTATCCCTAATATCAGATTAGAAATATCACAGTCTACTGTTATTAACAAAATTAAAGGAAGAAAATGATATTTCAGCACTCGACATAATCTCAAATTTCTTAGGTTTTTGTTTGAATGAGAATTTTAGAAAACGAAATACGCAGATTTTGTTTATTTAACATTTTCCAGAAAATTTTTGAGGGTTAAAGCAAAACGATTTTTCTGAATGCGTTCAACTCTGCGTGAATAACCTCGCACCACTATACAGTAGTGTGCTGTCTGTCTGTCAGTCAGTAGACACTAAAATGGCGTCATATAAGGGACGTTTAACATTGCAATTTGTACTGTCGTGATATCAGTAAAACGTGCGCGTGCCATGAATCACGAGAAGAATTATACACTCTGTAGGCTACAACACGGCATGACGTATGAACTTCAAAAGCAAGAAATAAAAATATTTGTTACTCTTAATTTTGGTTTTATTTACTCTTGAAACGGAACACTTTCGGGGATCCCACGGAAATGCATTTAGCTTTTAGCAGTATAAGCTTCAGACTTGCTGCTGATCCACCAGGGGGCCAGAATATTATTAAACGCTCAAGTTTGCAATGAAATGTTAAAGTTTTCTGTATGTAATGCATAGTAAGAAATACTTGATAGTTTCTCTTTTTTGTTGTTGGAATTGCTTATGTAAGTATCAATAACTGTCTGCTTTAATTTTTTTTGAGTAGTGTTTTTAAATATTTACAACAAAAATTAACGAGTGCATAATATATTGCTTCTGTTGTTTTGTTTTCTAGGCTGCAGCCTCGTCTTTTATGCAGGGAACAAGTCATTATATGCTTCCTCCACACTTGAGAAATGCGGCACATATGCCACTAGGTGGCATTGTTGGTCATCCTGGTAAGAATGTATTTGTTGAAGTAGAATAATTTTATGTAGATTGTGTTCCTTTTTTACGTTTTATTAGGTAGTTCGTTTGTTTTTTGTTATGTTTTGCAAATGACGTTATGACTATGAAATCAAATTTTGGCTATTCCAAATATCTCTATATGTCGAATTCTATCTGTCTTAAAATTTAGTTGTGTAATTTGTCACGGAAAAATTCAATTTTAACAATATAGGCAGATTATCTCTGAGTGGCTCATTTAAAAATAAATATTCTAGGGGAGGATCCCCACGATATCCTCAAGGTCTTTACGCCTGACGGTGCCCTAATTTTGTCACAAAAATGGAAAACAGTCAGAGCATTCTACATGAAACCTTCCTACATCGTATTTTGTTCTTATACGTTTGTTCTGATTGTTTTCTCAACGAGAATCTCATTGAATTAGAAATATTTCTTATTTATCTGAAATAATAGCAGTGAAGTGAGCACATATCAATTAACCTGAGAAATTCACAACCTCTCGGACTACCATCAAATCAGTGCTGCCACATGGTGGCCTTGATTTTATTATTTACAAGCTGGGAGTTTCTCATATCGTCAAAGGAAGAATTAAGAGCGCTGAGTTTTGTATATGTTGTAAAAATATGTATATCATTAAATTATATAAATCACAAAAGACAAAATACAGTTATTTTCGTATTATTAATTTTGAACCAAAGGCCTTTGATATTTTCGAAATGAACAACACCTTACGTGTACCATGTGACACATAACATTCAGACATGACCATTCCTTATTTAGAACTACTGACTAAAAGAAGGCCAACAAACAAGTAGTACTCGCCATCTATGCGAATCCACGTCACACCGAACACGCTCGCCCTTTCAGCTGTGTAGGCGTTATAATATAACGGTCAATTCCACTATTCGCTGGTAGAAGAGTAGCCTAAAAACTGGTGGTGTTGACTAGCTGCCTTCCCTCCCTATAGTCTATCACTGCTAATTTGGGGATGTCTAGCGCAGATAGCCCTCGTGTAGCTTTGCGCGAAATTCAAACCAAACCAATTTAATCAGCGCTAAATAATGGTTCGAACCTTGGTGGAATTATAGTCTTTGTATTAATGCTTTAAGTCACTTGCTAGTGATTGTTTCATCAGTGTGAATACTTTAAAGCATACAAAATGTGTAATCTTGTTTTCCAGTAAGTTTTAAGATTACGATCGAATTTCTAAGCACCAGTATTTATGTTCATGTGAAAATTACCAGAGAAAAGAGGTTCTAACTAACCCTTCTGTTCCAAAAGGTAGTCTGCTTGGTGGGGGAGTGATGGGAAAGGATGGGATACCTACCTCGTTAGCCGCCTCGTCACTTGGCATGGGACAAGTCTCCCCTACTGGCTTTCCACTGGGAGCTGATGGAAAGCACTTTCCACTTCACATGTATCTGGCACCACAGAATAGTGACACGTTTTCCTCGACATCTAGTAATACCAGAAGAGACATCACTGAAGAAGACAAGAAAGGTAAGGGTGCTGTTACTTAGACACCACTGAAGAAGACAAGAAAGGTAAGGGTGCTGTTACTTAGACACCGATGAAGAAGACAAGAAAGGTAAGGGTGCTGTTACTTAGACACCATGAAGAAGACAAGAAAGGTAAGGGTGCTGTTACTTAGACACCGATGAAGAAGACAAGAAAGGTAAGGGTGCTGTTACTTAGACACCACTGAAGAAGACAAGAAAGGTAAGAGTGCTGTTACTTAGACACCAATGAAGAAGACAAGAAAGGTAATGGTGCTGTTACTTAGACACCAATGAAGAAGACAAGAAAGGTAAGGGTGCTGTTACTTAGACACCGATGAAGAAGACAAGAAAGGTAAGGGTGCTGTTACATATTAGTATAAAGAAATTCTGGATATTTTGATCCAAGTGAACTGAATAAAAATCTCCAAGGAAAACTCATTTATCACAAATGGACCGCGTCCCGCAAGTTTATTTGTTTAAGACAGAGCTATACAATGGGATTATTTGTTTTAAGACAGAGCTATACAATGGGATTTCTGCTCTGTTCCCACCTTATGGATCGAGCCCCGGGTTTTATAACTATAATTTTCCAAGCTTAACGCTGAGCCACCTTAAAAAAAAAAGTTTTAATTTGCGACAGGTTTGCAAACAAAATCTCATCTTATTGACGGATTAATAACACCAGGCACACGTACACTTACTGACTAATAAAAGATAAGTCTAGGAACGGAAAGTAAAGCATTTGGATAAACATGGTTTATTTCTAAAGAAAGTATACCTTTTATTTAAAAGTAATCTTTATTTTATACGAAGATAAATCATCGGTTTGTTTTTATATTATTCACCGACGGTTAAGCCTACACGTGGCACGTTATTGGGTTAATTTATATTTTAGCGTGTTAAAAAACTCAGTGTAAAGAATCTACCAAAAAGACTGAAACTAAATCACTCATTTTCTCTGTAAGATCCACCTGGTAGAAGTTACTGACGTTAACTGCGATATTGATTATAATTTTGTTTAATTTTTTTTTGTCTGACCTATATATATATATATTTTCGATACCTTGTAATAAAACTAAGCGGATCCATGAAAAATTTGGTGGATAAGTAAGTTTCGTTATTGCCGTAGCACATGCATTAATACATAGATTATAATACCACTTCTACACGTAAAATGATGTAATAAACATCTGCCACAATTATATTCATTTATTATAGTATATAATTAGCCCGACACTATAGTGTTTCAGAGTTGACCACTAGATGGAGCTCGTGTTGCATTGCCCACCTAAAACAAAATGTTTGAAATAGAAGATTGCTTTTTTTTGGAATGTGAAGAAAAGTATCGTTATAATACACTCATTAGGAACACGTGTAACAGAAATATATAGAATTAAGAAGTATAAGATGGAAAATATTTCACTAATTACACCCAAGATTCTTACACCGGATCTTTACATCCCTTTCTTTAGGTAAATTGCTTGGAGCAAAAATCATTCGTCAGAGTAAGAAGGACGGTGAAGGAAGGCCACATATCAAACGTCCTATGAACGCATTCATGGTGTGGGCCAAAGATGAAAGAAGAAAAATTCTTAAGGCTTGTCCAGACATGCACAATTCCAACATCTCCAAAATACTTGGTAAGCTTTCGTTTCTTATATCAGCATATGAACTTTTAACTAGTTTAACATTAAATTTGTTTGTTTACGGTTAAGCACAAGGCTGCACAATGGGCTATCTGTGCCGTGCCCACTACTGGTTTCAAAACCCGTTTTTTAGCATTAGAAGTCCGCAGACATGTCACTGGGGAGCTAACACTAAAAATCGAAGCTTCTTCAGCACAGTGTTAACCCTAACAGTTATGTACAACAAATATCGTATTAATATTAATGCTATTAATTTCACGAAACAGTATTTGTTCAGGTTTCGAATGAAAAGTTTAGTGGGAATCAACATGAGATCTTGTTATAATCAATTGGTTAAAGCCTGTGTCTTTTAATTTCTTTACATTCATCAAGGCTTACTTTTTCTCAGATGTTTTTTTATGGTTTATTACCTGATCTAACTTAAGTAACAAGTTTCCCACCTAAAATCCTGCACCATTTTTGTACAGAGGCTGAATGGTAGCAGAGAGTGGAAAAAAAATTGGCATTTTCCACAATATTCAGTGCCCTATATTTTAGATATATTTAACCAAGAGACATAGGGACCACAGTGACATTGAAATAAACTAAAATGTTATGGTTATTATTAAGATGTGTTGAATATTTTAGTTATCGGAGAGTAGGGTAGTACTCTCTATGTATGGATGGCACGGAAGCCCGTATTAAAACAATAGAAATGCCATCTGTATTTTATTTTATTTACTAGTCCCTATAAACTAGATGTGAAGAGCTACCTGACATAGTCACTCTATCTCCGGTGTATATGCCTCTTATCAGCTATCCAGAGCGACCCAAAGTCGAAAACTGGCAAATAGCCAAAACCTAGATTTCTTATTTTGTTCATCATCATCTTTCTTCAACAGGCCTAGAGCCTACCTAGTTCTAGTAGTAACTATAATTTTATCATCATGTCATAGAACAAAGCAGTCTTCACGATCTTTGACTACCTATTATATTACTATAATACTGTACAAAATTTATAAAGCTTTATAATACACTCTATAACCTAGTAACCCACTTACAACATCTTATAAAAAGTAAACAAACAAGTATTAGGGAAAAAACATATCGCTAAATAAGAAAGCTATCTAGGGCTGATTACTGAACTTGATAAAAAGAACCAAACAAGATAGGGATGGAAGTGAACATGTCACTTGATCCGGCTCATAATCACATAGCACACTAAGCTGTTTCGACTTTACATTGATAACAAAATCCTAACTTACTGGCTTCCTCGCTGACGAAAGAAATAGAACCAGTACTTCCAATCGTAAAATGTTACTCTAATGTAAAATAGTCATAAAAACTAGTATTCTAAAGTTAACTAAAGGAAAAGTATAATGATGAAAGCTGAGGTTCTATTCAAACACACCAAGCCTTCGATTTACAAAGTTGGGAATCTAGTAATGTAAAGTTGAGACAGCTTAGTCTGCTACATGATCATTAGCAGATCAAGGGATATGTCCATTGCCATCCCTATCTCGTTTGGTTGCCTTTTTTCGAGTTCAATAGCCAGCCCTACATAGCGTTTTTATTTAGCGATAATTGTTTTGTTTTTTTATCAAATACTTCTCGTAAGTAGAGACCTACAACTTTTACGGTTTATCATAATATAATGGTACAATTTTTATTATTTTGAAACTCTTGTATTTCATCATCTTTTCAACAAGCATAATTCAAAACAAGTTTATACAAAGATTTTGATCTTATTAACTTATAGAAATAATAGTAGCTAGAAATGAGTGAAGTTTGAGTAATGATATCGTTTCCTAACATAGCAAGATAACTTTTACTGATTTGGTAGTCTTGTATCTTAATATCCCTTAAACGCACGTGCCTCAAAGCTAGCCATTACATAATATTTAGAGAGTTTAGTAAGTACAAATAATATTTAGGCTGCAGCTTTTACGTTTTTAAATTGAGCGAGTCTTAACCATCAACATATATATATATATATATATATATGCAAGTTTAGAAAATAAAAATGAAGAATTTATTGTTATTTCAGCTTCTATTAAGTACACGTTTTAAGACTGATTTCTACCAAATATATAACAATCTTAGTACATGTGGTTAATGTCTCAGTTGTAGCTAGTACATTTATGAACAGAAAGCGACCTGAATGTGAATATGTATGCTGGTTTATGAAATAAGGAAAACTCACCTATTTTCAACTGTTTGAGTTATCACGTAGTAAAAATACTAGATGTACTATCGCAGGGTCCCCGAAAGTGTTCTGTTTCAAGAGTAAATAAAACCAAAATTAAAAGTAACAAATATTTTTATTTCTTGTTTTCGAAATTCATATGTCATGCCATGTTCTAGCGTACAGAGTGCATAATTCTTCTCATGATTCATAGCATGCGCACGTTTTAATTACGTCACGACAGTACAACTTGCAATTTTAAGCGTCCCTTATGTGACGTGCGCCACGTAATTGTAACTCTTGTATTTGAGTCAGGCGCGGCTTAAAAGGCAATAAAATAAAGAATAATATATGTAGATGTATAATGTTATGAAATTTAAGTTTTAACCTATTTAGATTAAAAATTTGTGTTTTCGTTTTATAATTTGTAGTTACAAACGGTGGTCACAAGGTCGGTCAAATCGACCAATATACAATAGTGAAAATAACAGATAAAATATAAATTTTTTTCTAAAAACAACGTTTGATAACTATCTGGAGGTTATAAGGATTTCGCATATGAAATTTAAATTTTTTTTATGCATAAAAGTATTTTTAATCTTAAAATCAAAATTACTTTGTATGTTGGATTGTCAACATTTGCAAAGAAAAAAATGAATGAGAAATACATTAGTTAATAAATCTTAAAACTTAATAAAAGATATCTGATATTTTGCTTACGAAAGCCTTGTAATGTTTACTGATAATCTGCACAATTTCGTGAAGGTACGCATACGGTATTAAAAGTTATAGCATGAAAACTACAACAAACAGAAAGTGGTTATGAAGTCGGTCCCTGGGAATCTGAGAACTCTTGCAAATAATGTTCTGTCATTATTGAGAGTCATGCCCGTGTCAGTTGTAGTAGTTGTTTGCTTGGCTGTCATCTGATCAGTGAATGTCTTTAGCTCCATGGTCTTTCCCACTTTCTTACACCTTCACAAGCAACCAACCACACCTGAACTCAGACAAGCTAGTTAATAAAGACGATCAAGAGGATTGATCATGCCCTTAAAAGTCGAGATTATTTATTACACAGCTATTTCAACAACTCTTATCTTTGAGTGACTACAGTCTTTTGGTGTTTTCATTTCTGGTGTTCTTCACTAGTAATAGACGAAATATGAATTAAGCAACTACAAACGTCACCTTCTTTGCTAAAACCAGGGGGAGGGTCACATTACTGGAATACGCCATGATTGTGTATGTTATATGTACGTTTTCTTTCAATGCTGAAAAACAAAATGGGATGCTAAGCTTTGGGAAACCTTTTGTACGCATATTGTGTTCCAGAAAATGTTTTACCTCAATCCATCAACTAATCGATAGGCCTAAACGTTAGTTTCAAAAACAAAATCTTATTGTTATGTTGTGAAATGGCTTAAGTAGTGTTCTTGTGTTTTGACATACTGATCAGCTACATTCCAGATATCACGTATATGCACGCTACGATGACTAGATGTCAGTTATGTAACACTAATATTTATTCAATAAAAGTTGGGACACAAGTTTCAAAACGCAAAAATATCTATCCCTATCGTGCAAACCGACACAATTTCTGATGTTCAAGATTCATTTATTTGTAATGCTTACTAGCTACAGTCAAGATATTATTAGTACAGCGTAAAATGAATGAAAAATATTGAAGAAACCTGTTTTGAGGCATAAGTATCCATAAGCATTTAGAACATTTACAGTAAACGTATTATCCATGTATGCTTAGGATGAATAAAAACTTCTCAAAAATCCTAGGTATTGTTTGTTGAAGAGTTTGGTTTGTTTTTGAATTTCGTGCAAAGCTACACGAGGACTATCTGCGCTAGCCGTCCCTAATTTAGCAGTGTAAGACTAGAGGAGAGGCAGCTAGTCATGACCACCCACCGCCAACTCTTGGGGCTACTCATTTACCAACAAATAGTGGGATTAAGCGTCACATTATAACGCCCCCACGGCTGAAAGGGTGAGCATGTTTGGTGTGACGGGGATTCGAACCCGTGACCCGCAGATTGCGAGCCGAGCACCCTAACCACCTGGCCATGCGGTGGCACATCGGTATGTCTGCGGACTTACAACGCTAGAATCCGGGTTTCGATACCCTTGGTGGACAGAGCACAGATAGCCCAAAGAGAAAGAAAAAAATACAAGAGTTTGTATAAAAGTAAAATTCGTATGTTACGCTGAGATAAATCTTAAAAGTTGTTCAATTCCAATTACAATAATTATTGAAGTAGTAAATGAACCTTTCTAAGAATCTCAATTATTTTGTTATTTATCAATATTTTTATGACCTTTGACTTGTAAGTCTCTCAGTAAGGAGATGCTAGAGGTATATATAACAGGAATATAAAGAAAAACTTCTGTGTCAACCTTGTACCTCCATAACGAAAGCACTGGAAACTCTTTATATAAGATAGACCGTATCGTTAGCCATACAAATTTATTTATTTTATTTGTTTATTTGTTTGTAATTAAGCACCAAAGCTACACAATGGGCTATCTGTGCCTCTGCCCACCACGGGTATCGAAACCCGGATTCTAGCGTTGTAAGTCCGCAGACATACCGCTGTGCCACTGGGGGGGCCCATACAAAGTAGTTGAGAAAGTAACATACAGATGAGTGGAGCGAAATCATATTTCAAGCCACATAATATCTTTCAGCCAGCAGCCTATTAAGATTAAAACAGGTCAAGTAACTTGTAGTAAAACGTTACCTTAGGCCTAGTATATATTTTAACACGACATTCTTAATCTAGTCCATTGTATATGTCGGCTATGGATATGACCAATATAGTGTGGTTGAAAAACTATTATTATACATTGTTCTAATTCTTAAAAATCCCTAACGGATTAGATTGATAATGTAGTGTTAAAAACTATAATAGGTCTAACATTATGTCTTATGACAAATATAAATAATTATAATCATGCTTCGCCAGTTTCTAAAAGGCGTTCATACCATAATAATTGTTGTAGTAAAACACTCATTCAGTCATTTTTGTACTCATTAAAATGTAATTGATAAAAAAAACGTGTTTGATCATAGTTGCATTTCACTATAAACTGTAGAATCATTGTTGCATTTGACTATAAAATACAGAATCATTGTTGCATTTTACTATAAACTGTAGAATCATTGTTGCATTTGACCATAAACTACAGAATCATTGTTGCATTTTACTATAAACTGTAGAATCATTGTTGTATTTGACTATAAACTGTAGAATCATTGTTGCATTTGACTATAAAC
>NW_013667162.1:211223-212792 GCF_000517525.1 Limulus polyphemus
TTGTTGCATTTGACCATAAACTACAGAATCATTGTTGCATTTTACTATAAACTGTAGAATCATTGTTGTATTTGACTATAAACTGTAGAATCATTGTTGCATTTGACTATAAACTGTAGAATCATTGTTGCATTTTACTATAAACTAGAATCATTGTTGCATTTTACTATAAACTGTAGAATCATTGTTGCATTTGACTATAAACTGTAGAATCATTGTTGCATTTGACTATAAACTATAGAATCATTGTTGCATTTTACTATAAACTAGAATCATTGTTGCATTTTACTATAAACTGTAGAATCATTGTTGCATTTGACTATAAACTATAGAATCATTGTTGCATTTTACTATAAACTAGAATCATTGTTGCATTTTACTATAAACTGTAGAATCATTGTTGCATTTGACTATAAAATACAGAATCATTGTTGCATTTGACCATAAACTACAGAATCATTGTTGCATTTTACTATAAACTGTAGAATCATTGTTGCATTTGACCATAAACTACAGAATCATTGTTGCATTTGACTATAAACTACAGAATCATTGTTGCATTTTAATGTAAGATAAAGAGGTGTTACAAATTCCAATAAAAATATGGTTGGAGAAAATTTGTTATATGTGTTCAAGTGGTGACTGGTAGGACTGATGAAAAACACACTTTTAAAGAGTTTTATTCAATGTATTAAACTAATCCAGATAACTAATTTAAACTTTCTTACCATTTAGGTGCAAGATGGAAGGCCATGTCGAACGCAGAGAAACAACCATATTATGAGGAACAGTCACGATTAAGCAAACTGCATATGGAAAGACACCCAAATTATCGTTACAGGCCACGTCCCAAACGAACCTGTATTATAGATGGGAAGAAACTTCGAATTTCAGAGTATAAACAAATAATGAAACATCGTCGTCAAGAAATGAGAAATATGTGGTAAGAAAGTATATTAATGATATCATACACCGTTATTACTTTTGATAGACCTCATTAGCATTGCATATTTTAATGAGGTACCACTAGACACAGATTACGTGTACACTAATTAAAACGAAAGCTAGGCCTTTTTACCCTTGTGCCATTGAAAGTTTCGGTAAACTCTGCGAAACCAAAAGTAGATAAGATATGCCCTGTTAGAGCTGCTGGGCTTAAGTTATTTCTCTCTATATATATTCCCCTTTTTACTTCTCTTAGACCTTGTGTTATTGCTGTATACTCCTATTAGTCTCATTAGACATTATGTTAATACTTTACATCTTTGTTAGATCCGGTGTATCTCTGCCTTGATCTTATGGTGGTGTTATTGCTGTATACCTATATATAATAATAAAACACCTTAGGTATGAAACAATGGTGCGGCCAAAAAAAGGATTGAGTGTGTGACTTAAAGGATTGAAATCAAAATTGGCGGCCAAACTAGTAGCTACACTTATAGTAGTGATAAAAATTTTACAGCAAATATTAATTCATTGGTTAGTCAGGCCGCGTATTTTATTTTATCCACCATCCTGCTCCAAGATGAACAAAAAAACGCGGCCTGGCTACCTAATGAATGAATATTT
>NW_013667162.1:212988-219407 GCF_000517525.1 Limulus polyphemus
AAATATTCATTCATTAGGTAGCCAGGCCGCGTTTTTTTGTTCATCTTGGAGCAGGATGGTGGATAAAATAAAATACGCGGCCTGACTAACCAATGAATTAATATTTGCTGTAAAATTTTTATAAATACTATAAGTGTAGCTGCCAGTTTGGTCGCCAATTTTGATTTCATTCCTACATGTCACATGCTTAATCCCTTTTTGGCTGCATCTTTTTCACATCTATTTTTTTTTAATTATATATGATTCTTTTTGTCAATACACATCAACAAACCACAGTAAGTAAGAAAGTGATACTCGATAGTAACTAACATTAGCTTCAGGATCGCAACTCTATTATTCGGAACAGACCTATACTTTACATAACCAACCAGATTCTTTATACTATATGGTGGTAATTTTTCCACTCTAAAACAGTGTTAATAACTTCTTTTATAGTAACGCCATGGAATCTAGATTAACAGTTTTTTGTCATCACCCACATGCAGTACAGCCATATCAAGCATCAGTATTTGTGTTAATTGTTTAAGCTAATATCACGTGACGCTAAACGCTCTCTAGTTAGGAGAATTTCATAAAAGTTAGCTAATTTATGCTTAAAAGTTGGCAATGAATGATTAATAATAACCGTCCACCAGTATGATTCTTCTGAAAACTTGAGCTAAAAGTTAATCTAGTTTGCTTGGCCTAACCAATGCTTATGTATCTACACGTCCTTTCACCCTATAATTTTGCTGCTCTAAATCAGCCGTCATTAACATAAATAACAAAAAAAATAACTAAAAATGGACCATTTTTCTCTGAGTTGAAGCTGTAGTAAAAGTTTTATATCGATAGCTTAAGTAACTTTTTGCGTCGGCGTGCGCAAAAAGTTTGGTCAAATGTGAGCATTATTTGGTGAATATTTTTGCACATGTGCATATATTTAGACCAAATGTGACACTTAATTCTAGATGTAAAGATCTATTTGTGTACCAAATTTGAAAAAAAATCCACAAAAGTTTTGTTTGTTGGTTTTAAAGCACAAAGCTATGCAAAGGGCTGTCTATGCTCTGCCCACCACGGGTATCGAAACCCGATTTCTAGCGCTATAAGTTCGGAGACATACCGCTGTGCCACTGGGGGGGGGGGCATAAAAGTTAAGAACGTTTTTTTATGCGAAGAAAAAAATAGGAAGAAACTCAATCAAAATTGGAGATTTTATATCTCAGGTATTTCTTGATGGATTGCCTTGAAAATCGCTAAACTATCACGCCTGTTAATAAAACAATGTGTCCTGCAGGTTGTTTTGGCCGCTCGACACACTACCATGTGTCTTGATCAGATCTACCGAACTTAATGTTATGGCTGTACATCTATATCAGCTCTGCTAGACCTGATGTTACTGCTGTATAACTGTATTAGTTCTGCTAGACCCAACGCTACTGCAGTATACCTGTATTAACTTTGCTAGACCTGACGTTACTGCTGTACACCTGTATTAGTTCTGTTAAGCCTGTATTGCTGCTGTATTGCTATATCAGTTCTGCTAGACCCTACGCTACTGCAGTATACCTGTATTAACATTGGTAGACTTGACGTTACTAAACTATATGCCTATATTAGTTCTGTTAGGCCTGTGTTACTGCTTTCCATCTCACTTAGTTCTAGGTTTTATGTGTTTTTGTTGTTGTGCACGCACATTTGTTAGTTATGCTAGGCCTTGTGTTACTGCTGCACGCCTCTGTTAGTTCTGCTAGGCCTGTTACTGCCGCACACCTGTTAGTTTTGCTAAGCCTTGTATTACTGCTGTGTACCCGTGCTTACTTTGCTAGGCCTTTCGCTATTTTCATGCATCTCTGTTAGTTCTAATAAGTCATTTACTTCTGCTATGAACCTTTTTAGATCTATTAAACATCATAGTAATACAGTTTCCATCAGGTATTTATTATTAGATCTTGCTTGTAATCATGCTGTACGTTGTTTTAGTTGTGGTAGATCTTGTGCTACTGCTGTACACCTCTCTTTTTTTCTGCTAATCATTTGGCTACTGCTGTACCTTTGTGTTGGTTTTCTAGACTTTTAAGCTTTGGCTTGTGCAAAGAATAGGGCTATTTGCCTCTCTTAATTTCTGTTAAGTCTGGAGTTAGTGCTTTGTATATATAGAGTTAGTTCTTTGAGCCTTGTAAGATTTCTGATATTCAGAATTATTTCTATGTATAGTATTCGAACCTGAAGTGGCATTACACAACTCTATTACTTCAAAAAAATGCAAAAGCTTTTAGGAGTCTTGCTGAACTGTTCTAAAAATTCTAAAATATTCTAAGTATCCATATTCTGAAGAAAATAAATGCTGCTTTTGTCTTCTGTTAATGAAGAATTAGTTGAAGGCAGAAAAAAATATATGCCATTATTTCCTATATAAACTTAGTGTCGTGATTTATTTTGCTTAGGTACAGAGATGGTCCATTGGGTCTCCTTGATTCACCAACCTTGGTTAATCCAACGAGTATGGCGTCGTTGCTTAGTAACCCTTCAGTGGATGCAATCAGCTCAAGTGATGATCAACAATCCTTGACATCCAGCTTCTCTGGATGTACAAATAGTCTGCTCGACAGGATGTTGATTCCAGTTTCCACCAGCTCCTCGCCAGGGTCACTTTCCACTACAAAAGAAAACAATTCAGTGTCAACAGATTCTATTATGCATGAACGGGTTGTCACTGCAATGGAAACCTCAACATGAGAATAGCCCAGTTTTTTCCTTATTGAAGAGACCCACAAAACTAAGAGAACCAAAATTAGGTTCCTAAGTATGTAACATAGCTGTGTCTTTGGACAAGAAACTGTCAAACTGATGCCTGCTGGTTTAAAGAAACACAAGCTGTGAACTTGTTTTGGGGGCCACACATAAAGTGCAATCACGTCACTGTTCAGAGTTCACTGTGAACAACAATTTTACAACTCAGGAGAGAACTTTTCGTGTTATTCAACATTCACATATACTCAGTCTATGATTTAGTAAGGAAGGAAGCTGAGCGCTGAACATTAGCATCGATTGGGTAACCCTAAGACACTCTTTAAATTTAAGAGACACAGTGGTTTAAAAGGAGTGGACGTTTCTAAAATGGGATTTTATTTGTTTTACTATTAGTTATGTGTAACCAGAAGTACAAGACGCGACTAACAATTCATTTTAAGTTGTTCTTTTTTAAGTTCAGAAGAAAGATTTAGGATAGTATCGTTTATTTTATGTGCTCAAGATTATTTACCTATTATCTAGTCTGTGATTGTGTTGTTGAAGACACCTGGTGAGCCGTTTTGGTACCAGTATTTGAAGTTTCAGACAAAACTGTAGGTGGCTAGATTACAGCTTATGTTGTTATAGTAAATTGTACATGATAATTGGTATAATATATATATATATATACATATATATATATATATGTATGTAATCTCTATGTTGGAGCCAAGTAAGAATCTTGATATTGTTCCATAAAAAACTTCTAGAGTTTTTAGTGACCACGTTATTACTATATGTTTATTTCCGAAAAATCGGAGTTCTTCTAGTGTCATTACAAGTTTTCCGTTTGTTTGCAGTCGAGACTGAAGATCGTTTGTTCGAAACTATCTGTGAAAACTATATTCTTTGACTTAGTTTCCTTGTAAGGAAATGATAACTTGAAAGTTGACAGAGTAATTCGTAATTATGATCTGTAGAGGTAAAGCGGTGGCTAATGTTTCAAGAGTGGGATTTGGAATGATTTTTACGAGGGCATTGAATAATCGTGTTATGTTGTGTGCGTTATCTTGTGCTCTACGTGTTATGTAATATTCTTAGCCTAGAATGACAATTACTATATTGTACAGACACTGACAAAACTTACGTTAGTCTTTAATTTACTAAAAATAATGCCCACTCACAGAGATAACACGATTTTTCAAATAAATGTCTAAAAGTTGTTTGTTTTTTTTTCACCAGTAATATCGTTGAACTATATTCATATATCTGTCTGTCTGATTCGTCTTCAATGGACGAATATACACGTTCTTACCCTACGGTTATAAGTAGGACTTGTTCAAGATGCGATTGGAAGTGCCATAGCTTTTTTTTTTTTTTTACCCTGGTTCCTGGTGTTAAGGCTTAACCACTGGTAGAAGAAATGTACAGGAAAACATCGAACATATAAGTTGTCTAAAATCCTTCTTGACATTCGACTCTTTTGACGTGTCTCAGCGATAAGCCCCAGGGCTTATCACATTAGAATTCGGGGCTCGATTCCCTTGGTGGAGACAACGCAGGTAGCCATTGCAGTGGAGTAGGAAGAGAGGGCCTGGTCTCCAGTGATTTTGAGAAGCCACACCTCCCCCGAATTATTTCTGAAAATTGTGTGTTTCAGAGAAAGAAAGGCCGATTGCATGATGTCGCTGAAATTTCCATTATGATGTAGGGGGAGGTCATGGCGCTCGCTGGCTGTTAGTCTGCACAGGTAAGTAGTGGTAACAGGTGTACATCCTTCTACTCCACAGTACAGCTTTGCGCTTAATAAACACTAAATAGTTTTGAAAAAAAATAATCATAATAATTACTGAAATAAATTCAGCTTCGTTGCTTTCTAAATATATGTGCGTTATTAGAGACTTTAAAATCTGTATTTGAGTTTATTTTGGACTTATTACTTTGGTCAGTAAGCGATAAAAAGTGTATGTTTAATATTGAAATTTTTTTATTCTCATTCAACTCATGAGTCGTTAATTTGAGTGTATTACTGGTTTTGGTTTTGTTTCTACAGGTCATGTGCTATACAGGGTACGTACCTGGTAAAATGTACACATTGCTCAAGTAGTTTAGTTGTCTTTATTTTGTACTGGTTCAGGCAGTTTTGACGTAGCCTTGAAAGTGACTTCTTTTTTTCACCATCTTTTGGTTATAAAACATAACTATCTTGTTTGTGGCCAAGATGTTATAACTAAATGAACGTTATCGTGGCCCACATAAACCAACTCCATATAAATAATGTGTTTAATATCTCGACTTCATATATCAAATCAATAGAGACACAAGTACAACTACATAGTTTTTTTTTTCTTTTAGTTGACAAATAAGTTTGGGTCTTGCATTTTAAGATGGGGTATTCGTATTTTTAACCTTAATTGGGCATTTTGTTGAATGTTGGTTCCACAATTAACTTCGGTCCAGAGGCCAGTTCCCATGTTAATAATGACTGTTAGACAATTGGGTACTTCTTGTCGTCTGTCTGGTTTTGATGGTGGAAAAAAATGTAAGATTAGAAAATAAATTATCTTCTCAGAAAATTAAATAAAAGTTGTTAATAAAACGAAAGAGGAAAAAAAACGTTGTTATTCTATTCTTGTTTCGCACTTGTAACATATTTCTTCATTCTTGTTTCAAACGTAAAAATCCTCAACCTTTGCTGTCTGCCTTTATAGCATTTTTGTTTGTTTACCTTACTACAATCTATGTGTTATTTTCAAGTCTTACCATTAACTACGTGTACATTTTAATGAATATTAAAGTATCTTGTTGAGTCATGGGTTTCTTTCTCTCTCTTTTTTTTTTTGCCTTGTCACCAAATGAAGAATCCTGTGCGCACCTTCTTTATTATAAAGATATCTCCACAGAACCAACACTTGAATTTGTTATACATTACATGATTCGTTGAAAGAAGACTTCCAAATTTCATGAAACGTTTTAGAAAGGTTACGTATTAGAATTTCAAATGGTCTGAAATTGAGTTAATGGATAAATTTAAATTTTGTAGTTAAATTGTACTTTGTATTGAGTATTTAAATATATGCCGATATATAGTCAGTTTATGACATTTGCCAACAAGATTGAGACACAGTTTTCTTTTTTAACACAAATACGTTTTAATATACACATACAACAGCACAATTTACAATAACAATTATTACAAATAATTATTACAAACAATGATTTATAAACAGAAGTTTCACAAACTTACAAACAATATAAAGTTTCCTTTCTAGTCTAGAACCTCCTTGATATCTTATCGAGGGTTCACGATGAGCGAATTAATTACGAGTTGATGTAGATACGATCCGCTAGGAAGCTAGCTAGCTTTGTCCTTGGCCACACACACACTAGGTTTTCCACGATGAATTTATGTCTTCATAAAATTACTAATGTCTGATGAGAATACGATGAAGTTAAATGATTTGTAACGTTCGAAATTTATAAATATTTTTGGTCAGATATCTTAACTTTTCCGATTGATATGCGTTATAACAATCACAATTATAGCTTTCGAAGTTTTATAGCACATCGATATATATCGAACTAATAATAGACACTTTCCTTAGTGCATCGCTTGGTTATATTTATAGCCGTGGGAAGATTTTCTAGAAAATTCAGTCTTACGTAACAATACTGGTTAAAGCGTTTACTTATATATATATATA
>NW_013667162.1:219486-223754 GCF_000517525.1 Limulus polyphemus
ATTGATAAGCGTTACAACAATCATAGTTATAGCTTCTGAAGTTTATATCATACTGACTATAGCAAAATAATAATATATACTCTCTTTTTTGGCGCAGCGCGTTGGTTATATTTATTGGCGTGTGGAAGCCTTTCTAGAAATTTCAGTTTTACGTAACAATACAAATTTAAGTGTTTACGTACACACATATATTGTTGATTCTTACCCTCGAGAACTTTGGAGAATAGGCGGGAATTTCGCAATACATATTTAACAGTATAAGCTATGTATGTTTCTAAATATAAATTTATCCTAAACAAACGTTGATATTAAAATAAATATGTAATAAATTCGTTACAGAAATTATATTAGCAATACAATTATTTACTTATTTAAGTAATTCAATAGATACATGCAGTCAATGCTGTAAACTAACATCTTGGAAAAGAAAACTAGACAAAGAACGTGTTCTAATAAAAAATTAGGGCGCTCGACACGTAATCTGCGGGTCGCGGGTTCGACTCCCCTTCACACCAAACATGCTCGCACTTTCAGCCGTGGAGGCGTTATAATGTAGCGTTCAATCCCACTATTCGTTGGTAAAAGAGTACCCCAAGAGTTGGTGGTGGGTGGTGATGATTAGCTGCCTTCTCTCTAGTCTTACACTGCTAAATTAGGGAAAGCTAGCGCAGATAGCCCTCGTGTAGCTTTGCGCGAAATTCATAACAAACAAACATAACTACTAAAAAAAAAGTCACATACAGTTTCATGACTAAAATAAAGCTTTGGAGTTTTCATCATTGTTAAGATATCTTCATGGAACTAACACTTTAAGTTGTTATACTTTACATGATTTACCAAACGAAATCCGCTTTATGTGTTATGAAGGTTCGATTGGTCATTTTTTTATTTTCTTGTTTTTTTTTGTAATTAAAAGAAATTATTAAATATCAAATAACAATCAAAAACGAAAAATAAATATTTTATGGAAGTTACACTGTAAACCTTTAGAGGGCGAAAGTGTGGTATTATTAGGTTCTCTGATTTCTCCTAAGAATAGTTGGGTAGGTTTCTCAAGAAAGCAGGGCTTGTTTATCCGAAGTATATCCTCATTAACTATATACCATCATCTTGAAGTGTTGGTTTTTTGCTGGTGTTCCACGATACCGAGCATGTAGTTGGACGGAGAAGTTTGTTTCTTTAGCTGTAGGTACGTATTTCAGAAATTCTAACTATTGAACCTATATAACCTCGTTCACATCGAGAACAATTATACATGTAATCGTTTTAGAACAGGAATTCTGTCCTTAACTCTAAAACAATTTGAATTCAGAATTTAAGGTAGTAAGCTGTAGTTCGAATGAGAAAACACTTCCGATCAAGGTGTCTTTAAATAATAAAATACTTCATCCAAGCTTGAACATAAATGAGTAAATGTTTCGCTGTTAGGGTTGAAAATATTGGTCATTATCGTCAAGCTAAGATAACAGGAGGTTCAACAAAAAACATTTTGCGGGAGTAAACCCAAATTATCTGACTTTGGCAGAGTTGTGAAAAAGAAAGAGACTTGGCATAATGTAAAACACAGTGAAAACAGTTTTTATTTATTTCACAAGCTCAATCAAAGTGAATATATTAGAGGAGGACAACATATTTAATGGATTGAATCTGGAGAACTGAAGATTTCTCCTAGATTGAGAAAACATGCCATTACATAAATGAAACTATAACGCTATTATTCTCAGATTGCATGAACGATCTATATCATTGTTGGTCGTTCTCATCGAAAACTAAGGCAGATTGTATCATATAAACAGCCAGTAGAAAATATCACTGTCTAATTTGACATAATATGTTAAGCTTTATAGAAATCTTTTCCACGATAAAGCACATGTGATAGCACATAGGAGAATGGCCCAGAACAATAGGCAACAAGGATGAAAGGAACCTAGCCACTTCCTTGACCAATGTTCTGTTGTTAAAACTGCACAAACACTGATATGGATAGAAACTTTGAAATTTTTCTTAGATGAACTAAATAATTAAATAAAATAAAAGAGATTTTGTTGTTGTTGTTGTTGAATTTAGTTCAAAGCTACTCGACGATTATTTGCGATAGCCGTTCCTAATTTAGAAGTGATGACTAGGGGGAAGGCAGCTACTTAACACCATCTACCGCCAAATACTGGGCTACATTTACCAATGAAAAATATGATTAAATGTTACATTATAACACCCCCACGACTAAGAAACGGCGAGCGTGATCGGTGACAGGATTTTAGTACGCGTCCCGCAAAATGCAAGTCAGGTGCCTTAACCACCAGCCCAGTAAAGGAGATTAGAAAACACTCAATATGTCTGGATACTACAAGTGTTTGAACTTCTAAGTAAAATGGCATCCTTTGTGTATGTGAAATACTCTTAATTTTCAGATCAAAATAAATATTAAGTAACGTTTTATAAAACCTAGAAACATATTGGAACAAGAAACTACTATTATTATTTACAATACACTTCAAATCTATGTATCTATACATATAGATAAAGCCCGCATCAAGATGTAGCAATTATGTGGCTACGAGTTTGCAACCTTGCACGTCGTATCATTAAATTTTTCAGGATAAACAAATCAACACCAGTGATTTTGTACTCATGTTGACTAAGCACCCAACAAAAGATGTGTTATTTGTAGTATGTGATCGGAAGTAAGCGAACTATACTTTTAATTCCTACTGTCTATATTTGAAAAATGTTCTCAGAACCGTCATGGGACTGAATTGCTTAGTCACTGTTTCGTTTTGCCAGTTTGGGCAAAATAAAATATGATTAAAAAAAATACAGGGCAGGATAAAATACCCGCGAGCCGCCTGTTGGCCATCTACGATATAGATTAAAGGTTTGGTTTGAATTTCGCGCAAAGCTACACGAGAGCTCTCTGCGCTAGCCGTCCCTAATTTAACAGTGAAATACTAGAGGAAAGGCAGCTAGTCATCACTACCCACCCGCAAACGAATAGTGGGATTGACCGACACATTATAACGCCCTTACGGTTGAAAAGGCGAGACTATTTGGTGGGACGGAAATTTGAATCCGCGGCCCACAGATTGCGAGTCGAGTGACCTAACCACCAAGACATGCCAGGCCAGGTCAAAAGTAACATGTATATTAATAACGCCAATTCTATGCAACAAAAATTGAAATGAAATATATAATGTCATAAATCAATACACAAGAAACCTAAAACCTGTAACACTAAAATGCCTTAAATCATCGGCTGTGTAACCTTACCATGAACAATATTTTCGGTAATTATATTATTTTGTAGGGTTATGCGTCAAAGTTTTGTAATTTTTATGAAAGCGAATATATAATAGCAAAAGTAAAAGGAGGAGGAATTAGGTTATTTCTAATAGTTTGTGAGATCAGGCCTTTACATCAAAGTAAGATTTTGAATACCTCCAGGTAATAATGACCTCTGACTTGATAGGTCAGTTTCCGGACTTGCAACGCTAAAATCCTGGGCTCGATTCACTGCAGTAAACAAACTGCAGATAATCTACTGTGTAGTTTTGCGTTCAACAGAAAAATATATATATATATATACTTAAGATTGTGTGAAAAAAGAAATTTCAGAGCTCGCTAAATATAGTACTTATTATTACTTATTATAGAAATTTCATATTTATAATAAAATAAATTATTTAATATTTTTATTTTTTGGATTTCGCTCTCCAAACAGTAAGGTACCAACAAATACCACACAGAGTATTATACTTTCACAGCTTCTTAGGTATTGTAATATTTGTAACAATGTACAGTTCTTAATATCTAATATTAATATATTAGTACATAAACTGATTTTTAATGGCTTCGATGAGAAAATGTTAATAAAATATTTTGAATTATTTATAATAAATATAAAAATTATTTATATAAATTTGATAATATTGATTTAAACAAAACTATTTTATACAAAATAGAAATAATTTATAAAATTTATTGAAGGAGATTATAATTGGAATTACTTATTTAGACATTTCATATGTTATGTAGGTGGATTAATGTAGTTGTATCACCTTTCCTATATAAGACCTGCTACTGAGTGTATGTGTTCAGAACCATTGAAGATCCAGAGAGTAGCAGGAAAGCGTAGAAGATGGGAGTTATACTAATAATTTAGGTTGGGCTTATTATAGTAATACCTTGGTATTTAATATTTGTGTCCAAACATCATATTGGGGGCTGGAATGCCAACTTCAAGGACAGTTTTGCTGTCTCCCCCATTGATG
>NW_013667162.1:223899-224483 GCF_000517525.1 Limulus polyphemus
TAATGTATTCTACATCATATTGGGGGCTGGAATGCCAACTTCAAGGACAGTTTTGCTGTCTCCCCCATTGATGTAATGTATTCTACATCATATTGGGGGCTGGAATGCTAACTTCAAGGACAGTTTTGCTGTCTCCCCCATTGATGTATTGTATTCTACATCATATTGGGGGCTGGAATGCTAACTTCAAGGACAGTTTTGCTGTCTCCCCCATTGATGTTTTGTATTTTATTCTTTTTACTTTATTTTATTATTTGTGTGTGTGAGAGCAACCACCTTCCCACATGTGATTGCAGACAGCAAAAGGTGGTAAAGATGTTGGACGTTGTAGGCTATAGTACCCCCATTTGCTCCATTTTTTCTTCTAGATATGTGAGGATAGTGAAGTTGAGGTTAAACTTGATAGACGGGGCACCCCTACAAACGTTGAGTGTTACTTCCGCCAGTACATAAATAAAAACAAAAACGACACATTGCATAATGACTCTCCTTATAATTTGTGTCCTGGTGTTGGACGTTTGTTTTGTGGCCGAGTTTCTTGTGTATTAGTCGCAAGAAAGATTTTACTCTATTGAGTTAAGGTT
>NW_013667162.1:225417-247299 GCF_000517525.1 Limulus polyphemus
GAGTTAAGGTTAATTTTTCCTTTTTATTCTATGAACATCCATATTGTTGGTCAAATCTCTGGTATTCTTGAACATGTTTTTAAAATATTATCTTTTCAATAATGAAAAACATACTCGAATAACACTTGATGTGGGTCTACAGCGAAACTAGTCGTGTTTGTTTTGATGTTTTATTTATGAGGGTTTTAGGGTAATAAATAGCCGCGACTCGCAAAACATTTGCAGTAGCTTTCATACCCTCCACTTGAATTTTCCTTATTCTATCATTTTCTCGCGCGGCATTTAAGCTATGTTTTCTTGCAGGCATTATGTTAAATCGATAAATACTGGTCTGTTTGAAAAAATCTTATGCGGTCAAACAAACAAACTTACATGGACATAGATGAAGGAATAGTCAATAAATTACTTAAACTTGCAGATTATATTAAGGTCTTGAGTGTTTCCAGCTATGCCGATTTATAAAAGGATTTAGATCATTTAGTGAATTGGGCAAATACATAGTAGACGGGTTTTAATTACAATAAACTCAAGATAATGTATGTGGGTTATCATAATTTGAATTATAAGTATAATTTTCATGAGAATAACCTTAACAGTGTCAAGAAGGAAATGGATTTTAGTGTAATAGTCAGTCAGTCTCTAAAGCCATCCAAGCAGTGTGCTGTTGCTAGTGGTAGGGCAAATATGATTTTAGGTTGTATATACAGAAATATTGAATACAAGTCTAAAGAGGTTATAATTTCATTGTACAAGTCATTGGTTAGGCCACATTTATAATATTGTGTCCAGCTTTGGGCTCTTTACCTTAGGGAAAACATTGAATTGTTGGAAATGGTTACTAGAATGGTGCCTGGGGTGGAGGGTTGCCATACGATGAGAGGCTGAAATCTCTCTCAAAAAAAAATAAAAATAAAAATAGGGGGGTCTGATTGGGGTGACTAAGATTGTAAAGGGAATTGATAGTGTTGATGCATCATCTTTTTTCAGATGATGAATAGTGAGAATAGTAGGACTAGGGGACACAAATATAAATTTTGGCATGGTAGAAGTCATCTTTAGCTCAGACATTTTCATTTTTCTAACAGGGTGGTTGATCTTTGGAATGAGTTGCCTTCGGATGTTGTAGAGGCAGTAAATTTAAGTGAGTTTAAGAAAAAGCTTTAAGTATATGAAGGATAAGGCCTGGCTTTAAGATTTTTTAAACATTTATTTTAACTTAGTTTAGAAGAATGGAACAGCCGAAATGGAGCAATAGGTTCCATGTTGTACCAAAACGTTATGTTATGTTAACTTTATTTAATAAAATTACACCTACATAACTTTATTTAATAAAACTATTCGTAAAGTAAACAATAAAGTATGGTAATGGTATGTATGATAGTGTACAGAGTTTGAAACGGTTATAAACGTTTTGTGTATGACACGGTTTTACGAGTTGAAATAAAAAAAACTCGCAAAAACGAAGTATAAAATCCGCACTAAAGAAAAAACAGTTAAAAGGTCTTTACAGGAGTCTATGAAACTAAATTTTAAATATAAATCCAGTCGTCACGTGATGACAACGACGTTGTGTAGCATGCTCGTTTAAAAGTTTGACTGAGCAAAAAACAAGTAAGGTGATTCTGAATGGGAAAGCCAATATGCAATCCAGACTCTTTGGATAAAGGCATTTCTAACGTTATGAATTTTGTAGCGTTTGATCGAGAAATTTGCAATAAAAATTCCGGACAGCAAAAGACAAGCGTCTTATTTATGTAGATGCTTATTAACTTTGTATGTAAAGTTTTGAACTGTTAAAATGATGTTACACTACAGGCCGTCAGAGGGCGAACATAAACCTTTCTTCTTCGAAAGTGGTAGAGGTATCAAGAAAAATGGTAAGTTTGTTTTAATTTTTATTATTTAACTGTTATTATATTAGTTAGTTAAGAAATGCAGTGTGTTATGAGCCTTTGAATTTATTATAGTGTGATGTCCAACGGATCATTTGTAATTGCCATGTCTAAACCTTATAATTAAGAATATCGATGAAACTGCTAACAATAACGGGCAGTAATGGTCGTACTACAAATATAATGTTAGTAATAGTAGTTAGCCCTAGAAGTAGAAGTGCGTGGAGACTGGTCTCCGGCGGCTCTGCATTACTTGCCTAACCTGATGGAATTACGTCTGTTTTTGAGTCAGAAAACGTTTTCAAATAACCGTACTTTGATATCAAGTATCCTAAGCCTAAACTTTGTCAAAAATGGGCTAAATAATATAAGTAAAAAAATAAACAATTTTTTTTTGGCACAATGAAACTGAAAGATAAAATCTTTTCAATTTTTAGCCGACTAGATCATCAGAGATATTGTTACCTAAGTTTGTGGGCTGAAATAACCAAAAGATTTAAATTTTTATCTTTAACGTCAAAGCTCCATTGTACCAAAAAAACGAAATAATTTATTTTATTAAATTTTTGCTCTTGTTATAGTAGCACAATGTGCTTGAAAAAAATACACACAAAAAAAAAACCGACTGTTGGTATTACTATTATCACATAATTCATTATAATATAACAATTGTAAATATAACTAAACAATGAGAGAGAGGGAGTTAGTTATTTTAGCTTATAAGTAGCTAATAATAATTTTTCTAGTAATTTTATTCAGTATAACCAGGACGGAAGGACTAAACTTGAAGTAGCTGGGCTTGTCTATGCATTCCCATGTTATACTTAAATAAATCTTTGGGAGAAAGGGAGGAGGTTGGGAGTTAGAACTATATAAGAACTTTTAAGGTAGGGTGTATAGTTCTATTCAACATCTTTTTGTAAGGGTGGAGGTTGGGAGTTTAATTAATAGAAATATTAGGGTGGCTTTATTTCAATTCATTTCTACTTTAAGAAATTTAAGGGTAACTGCCTTTCTACAACTAGCTATAGACAGTGAAAGGCAGTAGAATCTGAGATGTTGTGGGTGCAAGCACTCAGCTTCATACCCTTATTTGATTGATTTTGATTTTCTATGACGGCTGACCAGATTGACATCGGTGTTTGGATATTATTTGATAGATGGGATATCCCCAATGCAATTGGGTGCTATTACCACAGACATTATCCACTATGACAATAAGTTGACAACCAGGAATGATAACGGTATTGCAATATTTAATTTTTTTCTCTATGAACTTCAGTATTAGGAATCGTAAGTATCAATATTTAATCATAATATTGTTGAAATGTACATTTAAAATATTTTGGGTTCCTTTGCATCAAATTTAAATTCACTACTTATCCATTCTATGTGATTAAATATTTGCTTTCTTGACATTTGGCCTATGTACTTGGTGTTTGTTTATTTTCTATATTACACTCAATAAGTGGAGCCATGAGTTTAGTTTTCGATGCATAAGAAAGTCTCTACCTAAGCCCAAGGAAAACGGGAAATAGTAATTTTTTTTCAGGTTTAATTTAACATTTAAGGACAAGGGGCCTGTTGGTGCATTGAGGCTGACACAACCACTAAACTTAGAAAAAAAACAAAAAACCTCTGATTGTAATTCAAATAATTATCAAGTCTTCTCTTGAATTCTCTTAACTGAACTGCATCCACCACATTTAAAGACAATGTATTCCAAAGTTCAAGATGATTGTGACAGAATTAATCTTTGTGTCTCCTTGTCCTACCATTCTCACCACTAACTGTGAAAACAGATGATGCATTGACACTTATCAATTTTCTTAATCTTAAACACCTCAATCTGATCCCCACTAATGTTTTTTAAAAGAGAAAATTTCAGATCTGAAACTGTCCTTATATTACAACCTATCCATCCCAGATATCATCCTGGTAGACTCCCTCTGAACCCTTTCCAACAGTTCAGTGTCATTTATAAGGTAAGGAACACAAGAATGAACACAATACTTCAAAAGAGGCCTAACCAATGAAATTATAACCTCTTTAGACTTATATTCAATATTTCTGTAAATACAGCATAAAATCCTATTTGCCTTACCACATACAACAGTACACTGTGTGAGTGGCTTAAAGGACCAATCAAACAAAACAGATTCTTTCTTTCATAATACTTAAGTTATTCCCACCAAAAAAGAAGAGGTAGGGAGGGGGGGACTAATTGAGATGTGAAAACTTAAGTATATGAATCGTAAGTGCTGGCTTTTTAAGATTTTTATTTTTAATTTATTTGTTAATAGTTTCAGTTTAGTTTAGAGGATGGAACAGCCGAGATGGACCAATAGATTCCATGTCTCAAAACGTTCTGTTATGTTTTCAAAATTATACTGTATTGGCCCAATCATAAGGGGATGTTTTTTAATTAATAATTAGGCTGTAAAATTCATAGTCACCTTATAATCATGGCCAACCACAGGCCACTTCCCCCTACTTTAGCCTATCGAATTCCTGAATATTCAGGTAGCATCCATCTGTGCATGCTTTCCAGATGTTTGCTCTAGATCAGCACTAATTCACCTGCAGACTGTTTAATTATAGTATTGATTTTGCAGACCTAAAAAGGACATCATGACACTCAGTTTTTTTTTCTTTCCATGGTTTCTGAAAATGGGGTTGCTCACTTCCAATGGACAGTGGAAGTGATTGTTTAGGCTGGAATGTAGATATCCCCTTGTTTCTTTGTTGCACACTGTCTCGATCATATGGCAGTTGTTTGGCTATGTATTACCTCTAGTTGCTATTCTCCACACCTTTTACCATCTCTGACCAGGTAAGTTCTTTTTTCTTTATCTTAATTTTACAGGGTCCTCTTATGCCTTACAGGATCCTGCTTAAGATGGCAAGTATTGCTTGTCCATCTTCCATATCTAGTGTTGGCCTGCATTTATAAGTAGGGTTTTATGGTCACATTGTGACTATTTTATGGTGATGTATGCCTCTGAGCTCTACAACATGCTTTCAAAAACACCTTTCTTTTCTTCTTTTGGAGTATGGGAGTTCTAGCTGCTGGGATTGTAGACTATGGAGACTGCCTCCTGAGTGTGACTAATTCTAATCAGTAGAGAGTAGAACAATGGTACTCTGTCAGTGCGATGCCGTTCACCCCTTTGGCTGGCTTTTTCCATCCTACCACTGCTCAGGTGTCAGGTTCCTGGGTGGTCTGGTGTTTGATTGGAGGACCAGCCAACACAAGTTCTTAGTTTTAGTTTGGATAATAAATTCCCTTTCTGCCTCCCTGAGCTTGAAGTTAAAATGTTAGGGACCCTCCTCCCACAGTGGCTTGGACAACACATTTCCAGTGCCACCTGGTTTTGGATTGGAGATGACCAAATGTGTACAATCTAATGTGCCCTAGCCATGTTAAACATATACCATTTGAGCCTGATGCAGGTTCTTGACTGTCCTAGCAACACTTCTTTACAGGCAAAGTGTGTATCCTGGTGCAGATGAGATGTGGTCTCCCATGCGGGGCTCATCTGGGTACAGTTTGCACTGGTCCTTCCATCACTTCAAGATGGTATCCTAGCCATATGTGAGAAGAGGTTGCATATTGTATCAAAAGTTAATATTTTACAACCATGAACATGTATTTCTGACAGATACCTCCACCCACCCTTTCTCCCCTTTTTTGGTGCTTCTTTTTTTTGCCTAATCTTGAAGTGATGAATGAACAATCAGTATATAGAGGGTGTTAACTGCACTAGGAGGTTGTGTTCCCCTCCTGTTGGTGGGAGGGGTTGTCACATGCTATTTGCATGCAATATCACATGGAAACACAAGTTTAGGTGGGAGCCTCAAGGCTAGTAGTAAGTGAGAGAATTTGCATATAGAGGACAGCATTGAATCGGGAGAGTTATATGCAAGAGAAGGTGTCTATCGGAAATACATTTTGAGTGTTGGAAAATGTTAACTTCCATTGAACAGAAGCTCTAATCAAGTTATTATTCTAGCATGGTTTTAATAAAGTTGAAAATTTTTCATTGTTACGTACTCCAGATTAGCCAGCAGTCTAGGTTGATTCATGAATTTAAGGTCAAAATATAATTCAAGGGAACTGGTTATTGTTTAAATTTGAAAGGATTTGTGAATCATGTAATTTGAGGATAGAAACCATTCCTGATGTTTATTCTTGTGAGAATATTTTGTTTGCCAAAATGAAAGATAAAATTCACTCAGAATAAAGTTTAGAAATACTGAACAAAAATCCAAAATTAGTATTCCAAACTAAGGACCCTACGTCTACTCCTTTGCTTTCGTTGGTCATCCACCAATCCGCTTGTGGTGACTGTAAGGCCAAATATATTGGAAAAATCTTGTTGATTTTTTTATCCTAAAAGTCTGATTTCTAATGATTTAAATAAATTTGATAGTAATAACAATTCACTTGTTTAATCTGATTCATGCCATAGCAGTTATTTTCCATGAAAATTGATATATTTTGTGCCTAGACTACTACTATGTGTGTCGTATTCTAGCCAGCACTAGATATAGCATTGTAGTGTGGTTGACATTATATTCTTCTCTGCTTTCACTCTTGGTTTCTTAGGTTTACATCAGTTAAAAAATGTGACTGTGAATAGAACTGATAGAAAGTGTACATGCAGACCTCAACTTGTTCTGTCTCATAGATCCTTTAAATATATAGTGTTACAGATTAGTTTACTGATAATGGAATTCATAGATTCTGAAGCATTTCATCAAATATGTTTACACTTGTTGCTGTGGTGTTTTTGTTTTAAATTAACCTTCTTTAACAATAAGGAGTTATTGATTTTTAATGTGCTACTAACACTGGCATGAGTTTGTAATGTTAGTGGAAAAGGTTTAACAACATAATCCTCTATATAATTTTGTATTTACTTAATGCTCATAAAGTTTGATCTCTCACACCAGTACAACGAGAATTTGTTAAATCTAGGTACTTTCCAAATGAAGTTTGTGTGTGTGTGTGTGTGTGTGTGTGCTCTATTGGGTTTTGATTATTTCAGTAAATTAAAAAAGAATGGGGTACCCAGTGATAACTCTAAGCACACTGCCCTTTTAATTTCACTATGATAGATGTACTGGGATTTATTGGAAATGTAAAGGCTGGCCTGTAGAAGTAAAATATCTAATACTTTAAGGTGTTAAGTGAATGATGAAACAGTGTAATGTTTTTAAGTTAATAGAGGCAAGGTGTTAAGTGAATGATGAAACAGCTTTAATGTTTGTGGCTTGTTGTAGTTTTCTTAATCCTTTATGGTTTTTAATATTTGTTAAATTTTATTACAGTCTGATATTGCAAGCAGCAAACTTGCACTTAATTACCTTATTTGGCTTACTATCATTTTATTGTACCTCTAGCCCTAAAATGTGGTATTAACAGCAGTTTTGTCTTGTTGATATTTCCTGGTTTTCATAATTCATAACTGTTGAAGAATTTAAAAAATCTTTATTTTAATAGATTTGAAAAATTACCTTCCCAAGGTTAAAGTGAGCCATGATTCTGTACAAAAACCTAGAAGAATAATGAACTAACATGTTCACTGTCAGTGCATCATCGGTGTTATGTTTGGTATTCTTATTGTATCACCAGTGTTGCATATTTATCTACCTTGTATAGAACTGATTTGGCCATCTAGTCCATTGGTGTCTAGTTGAAGATAAAAATGAAGTATTATGTTGCATGTATCACTGGTGACACATTTCGTGTGAGTGTAGACGTGCAACTACTTTGCTCAAAATAATTTAATAATGTAAGAATAAACAAAACATTTTATTGCATAGAAGCTTAAAATAATACAAAATAAGCATAAGAATGTGAAAGTGAAAATAAAGATGCATTTTGTGATGAACTTATCCAAAAATAAAATTGCTTGTTTGTACAATAAGTGCATTGAGTAGAAACTAATTTGCCTTTTTTTCCTACTATCCATTTTTTCTGGATACCTGGCCATTTCAGTATTAGGGGGCATGAGCTTGCTGACACTGCAGCTAAGTTTGTCCGCTCTGGTGCTGTCACAGTTGTGTCCATATCATTACAGTCCTGTGTTCAGGGCTTGGCTTCTCTCCAGTTGGTAGTTGATTTGGAGTGAGCAACATCATACCCTTTTCCAAATCAAACCTTCTGTTGTTCTTTGGTCATTTAGTTTCTGTAAGGATTAAAAGGAGGAAGTTGTCTTGGCTAGGCTACACATTGGTCAGTTTTTTAACTCACTGTTTTCTTTTATCTGGGACTGATCCACCAATGTGTGGCCTTTGTGACACTCAAGTCACAATAACCCATGTTTTACTGTCATGCCATCATTACGACTGTAAATGGCAGCACCATTTTCAACATGTACTTTCTATAGGTTTACTCCAGATGTTGGACGGTGTCATTGATGGTGACATTGTCCAACTTGATTGTGTTTTTCAATTTTTACGGGCCACTGACCTTTTTTTATTCTATTTAAATTTTTTACCTGTTTTTTGGCATTGTTTGGTTTTTAGCTTGGTTTCTTTTTAGTTTTTGTAGTATTTTACTCATTGTTTGGTGCAGACAGCCCCAAACCAAACTGTTTCTTTCTAGCAACGTTTGGTCCTTCTACTTCATATATCTTTGAATAATGGGTGTTACAACGTGAACTTTCCTGGTGGTTGTCAGATGTTCTTTCTTCTGTATCTCCATAGTTATAATGTCATCAGCCCCCCCCCCTGGTGCATAGAAGTAAGATTCATCACCATATCTCTAAAAAAAAATCAGCTGTTTTCATTTTTTTGTCATCACTTTCTTTGTTGTGTAGCAAGTAAGTTCACTACAGCTGTGTTCAGTAACAACTCAAACTACTTAGTGAGACCATTTTTGAAGTGGACTATAGTGGCTTGCTGTTTGGTCAGATAAATCAATGCCCTGTTTGCATGTATTGTAATTCTTCTTGTTTGTGGAGCTCAGTTTTCCATCTTTTTGATTGATAAGAAATATACCTTCCATTTATCTTGCCAAACACCGATTACTATACCATTGTTTTCCTTGGTAATGTATTCACCCTTCTTCATTTTTTTTATGATCAATAAATGGAACTGCTTTGCAACTTTGTCAATGTGCATTGAAGGTGAGTCTTCTTTTGAAAGACATTTTTATGCCAGCTCAACATATAAATACAAAATATCCATAGTAAGAGTTCTTCCTTCATTGAAATAGTCTTCCATCAGTACTTTCAGATGAATAAGAACTGTCATCCATATCAGTTTTATTTACATCTGTAAATGAAAAAAGAAAATTTAATATACATGGTTATTATAGCTTGTGTGAAGTCTAAACACTATAAATGATTTGTATCAGTAGCATATGTTAAATCTAAATCCCCCAAGCACTATCATGGTTACTTATTTAGGTAGGTATGTAAGTACAGTAATGTGTGTGACAGAACTATTTACCATAAGTAATTTCGGCAGTGCTTGGGTAATTTAGATTCACTGAACATCTCTGGTTTGTGTTCACCTATAATGCATTGGCATGTGAATTATATGATAATTAAACAGTATGTCAGTGCATCACTGAACACAAACTACTTATATATAGAAAGTTTTACTATGTTTTAATTGCCCTTTAATTATAAGAGGAATGTGGCTTCTGGAAATTACATATAAGAAGTCAGAAATTTGTCACAGGCATCCAACTTGCTTACATTTCAAATATTGTGTGTAAGACAGGCCAGTAGCAAGTTTTATTGAGAAAATAGTGTCAAGACTTCCTTACTGGTTTTTGAATTCTTTACTGCATTTTTACAACTACATATAAATGCTGTTGTACATAGAAAGCAATGTAAAAAATGTAATAATTTTACCTTTTGCCTTAGAGTGAGATTAGGACCCCAGATTTTGTGTAGAAGTTTCACCATTGTCAAAATATTCTGCTATGATTACTAGTTAACTTTTTTTTACAACTGGATCAAAGTGTGCACATCACAACCTTTGGTTTCGTTCGAAACTTAACTATTGTCTGTGTCCATAAATAAACTTGGCATCAATACATAATTTATAATTTAACTTTTGATATTTCAATTTCAAAAAGAAATAGTTAAACAATTCTCAAACTTCACTTGTCAGTGTCACACGATGCTCTTAATCCTCCTTTTTAAATGTTGACTTCATCTTCCTTTATGCAGCTTTCGGTGTCACACGATGCTCTTAATCCTCCTTTTTAAAAGTTGACTTCATCTTCCCTTATGCTGCTTTCGGTGTCACACGATGCTCTTAATCCTCCTTTTTAAATGTTGACTTCATCTTCCCTTATACAGCTTTCAGTGTCACACAATTCTGTTAATCCTTCTTTTTTTAAATTTTGACTTAATCTTCCCTTATACAGTTTTTGGTGTCCAAGCAATTAGAAACACAAACTATATGTAATTGCAAACACAAATCTAACAAGATATCAACAAACCCACTAGAGAAGCCCCTTACCTCTTTGTCTATCTTATTATATTATTTGTTAAAAGTCCTTACAAGGCTGCTTTGTTTTTAACCAGTTGAAAAAAACATTTTTCTTCTCTATAGAATTTTTTAAAAGCTATAATTTGGATTGTATTTGGTTTCAGTGATCATAGTTCTTTGTTCTGGGAGCTTGCAGACTTTTTTTAATCTGTTTCTAGCTTATTTAGAAAGCCATGTAAATTACAGTACTTTTGAGACCTTCTTTTCCAGTGTCCAATACATTTCTTATGTTCTAAGGAGCATAACTGTAAGCCACATGAACTTGTATTTCAACTAAGTGAAAAAAAGTGAGGCTAACACACAGTTAACAACTTACACTCGCAAAGATCACCTGGGTCACAAACTTTGCTCCTGTTGTTTGTGCCAGATGGCTAATGGGCTCTCACTGTGACTTTTGATAGTGGAGTGGTCTGAAGCACGAGTAGTAAAACCATAAAATTGAAATGAATGTGAAAAGATTAGCAGTTGAAATTGTGAATATAAGAATATTAAAAGTCTTGCTGAATGATACATTCAAAGAAGAAAAAAAGCTATTGTTTTTATACTTTTGTTACAATTAGTGTTAGGGTAGAGAAAATAACATATAAAATATATAGTTTTAACAGGAAAGAAATTATTAATTTCTGAAGCCACAAAAGTATTTTGATTCTTAGCATGAAAACCACCTTTCACTCAGTAAACTAACAGACAAATTTTTAGTAGAAATATGTTATGTCTCTTCAAAGAGATACTGTTTCTCAGTTGTTTCTTTTTCCAAGCACTTTTCAGTTGACTGCCATTCCTTCACTTCTTGGCATTTTGACTTTAAACTTGATAGGGTTATACCTTGGTTCGATATGTCCAGACACCTTTTTCTTTTTTTGATTTAAGCTGTTTTAAAGATTTTATGAGATCAAAGGTAAAACATTCCAAAAATGTATATTTTAGGCTCCTGTGCAGTCATATTTACAGCGATTAAGATGAAAATTGGCACAAATATGTTCATGCTCTAAACACGAACATGAAGTTTAGTTTTTAGGAGGGTCAGAGCTTGCAAAAACAAAAAACAATTTTGGGGCTTTTAGTCAGTTACTTGGTCATATTTTGACCAATTGTCATGGGATTTGATAGATTTTTCTACAGGCAACACATTGAAAAATAAAAATGTTGGACTTGATCATTTTTAGTGATTATAGGGGGGTCAAGATGCCACAAAGCATAATTTTAGGGTTTTTTGACAATTTGCTGTATTTACATGGGATTTGGTACAGAGATAAAAGCAGTTCTGGAATTGTATTTTGTTCAATTTTTCAGCAAGGAAAGTACAATTTGGGGTTTTCGTGAACTGTACATGGGATTTGGTACAAAGGTACCTTCTTGCCGGTCCCAAGCAGTGATTTTGACAGTATTCAATTTTTCTGGTGTCAAAATTGGCCATGTTGAGATTGCGTGGTATAGACATGTTGCATTCACCCTCTATGTAATTAAAAGATTTGCTTTTTTGTGCACAACTGATTTAATGCTTACTCTACTAAAGGCATACCAAATTTTGTGAAGATACAATTAGTACATTCATATTTATATTGTGTACAACTTCACACTTCCTGGGTGGGTCAAATTGACCCACTTTGTACAGAAAGTGTTTAAAAACTTATCTAAGTTAAAGGAGAAGAATTAAATTGGCATTCCAGATTGTGGAAGCTGTGGGTAGGATGTGAGCTTACATTTTATAGAAGAAAAAACTCAATGAAAAGTAGAGCCATGAAATTACTCAATTACATGTGAGGATCAATTAATGTCGTGAAAATAATCAACTAAATCAAAATATTGCCATTATGATTTTTAATTATTTTTGATGGAATCTCAACTCATGAAAGCAATCAATTTTTCTGATTATTACGGATTTCAATTATTCCAACAATCGAAGTTTTACTTAAGAATAATCCACTGATTAAATGTAGACAATCAACCTAGAGAAAAGTCATCCATATTAATGATTATACTACCTAATGCTTCTCGGAGCATTGACATTTTTCATCATTAGTCTAGTTCTGCTTCTGGCAAAGTTTTCAGAGGATTCCACTAAAAGTCACGTAATATAATTCCTTTTATTTCAGTAAATTTATATTAATTTTCAAGTTTTCTTATCAGTAAAGTGGTGGGGTAACAATAGGAAAATATAGACCATGTGCGATCCTGTTTCTAAAGATTTAACTTCTGCTAACTTAAAAGATAAGGAAACAATATTCAGACATTTCATGTGCCATACGACTGCTGTTCCACATATTGCTAAACCTCAAACAAAAGTAACTACAAATCATGCATGCACGAAACTGCTCATCTCATTCAGTGAATCACACCACAAAATAAGAAACCTTGTACTCAAACTTATTTTGTAACCTATCATGACTGCTTAAAAAAATATGGATATTGCCCAAATTTCAGAACCCACTTTGTATAAGCCATACTGAAAAGGAAATTCTGCAGAAATAAATTGGTTTTTATTCACTATATTTTGGGTGGGGAGTTAGGTATGATAAACATTTCTGATTGCCAATCACAAGCAGAAAATGTATGAAACAAGAGCAAGAGAGTGAGACTTCACAAGAAAGGGTACATGCCTTGACAGTCAATGAAAGAGACAAGCTGCTCATCATCAAGCCGAGACGGAGCAAGAGTGGCAATTTCACAGAAACAATGGAGGCATCTGTCATGAAGAGCACCATTTACAAGAACACAAGACCTTCATTTGATCTTTTGTTTAAAAATAGCTAAACATTGGCACTGTTCAGGTGATGATGGTTAGGGTTAAATAAATTTAACCTTCCTTATACCAGAGTAGACCAAGCAGAATATAAAGGCTTGAGTGGTTTAAACTAATCTCTTCTCTAAGAAAGACAGTTTGACAGCATTTGATGGACAGCAACATACCTCTATAAAATACACAAATTTTTCTGGTGTCAGCTCAAAAATCCTATCAGTCCTCTGTGGAAAAAATTTATTACAAAGTTTTCAGTCACAGCCATTAAACCTGAGTATGCTGATTCCATATTTTTATAAGGGCTGAAAGATGTGAACAAATAGACCCAAAATTAGCTTTATATATTAGATTCTGGCTTATGTTTACCCAATGTTATTAGTGAAAGAGTTATGACACAAAGGTTAACAGAAAAGTCTTAGTAGATATATGTATAGATCAACTTGTGTCATATATGTTTAAAATAAAGTATTAAACTTTTTTTTTCTTTATAGGGGGCCCACAAAACTTTTAAAATAAAACAGAAGTTGGCTAAGAAGATGAAACAGAATCGTCCTATTCCACAGTGGATTCGGATGAAAACTGGAAACAACATCAGGTAAGAGAAGATGTATCTTGGTATAAGAAATCAACGATTACAGAAAGAATGCATTGAGTAATTAAGGTGTTGCTACCACACCACTGTTTTAAGACTATACTTTTAGGTCAGGCTGTACATGTTTTTTCATATAGATGGCAAGTGAATTTTCACTCAACAAGAGTTTGTGAATTGCATCCAATACTTAATATTCGAGCCCCACAAGTCTTGATTATAGGGAAATATAACTTAAAAATGAAAGAAAAGCCATTAGTTTAATGTTGAAACTCTGGTTAGGTTTTTTACATAGACCCAAAGTTTTTCTACCACACTGTACACCTAAATATAAGAATTTTTTAAACTCATTAACAACATTCCAAAAATTAAGGAGAATTTTTTTTTTTCCTGTGTGATTTAGAACTTACTTTATTTACATGAAATTTATATTTTTTTTCCTTAGGTATAATGCAAAAAGGCGTCACTGGAGAAGAACAAAACTGAAACTGTGAACATTAAGGAGAGAGAGAACTTTTGTGCTGTATCTCATTTCCTTTTGTCAGTAATAAAATGCAAGTAAACTTATTATGTAATTAGAAAATTTATTTACTAAAAAATACAATTTTATATCATACAACTCATTATTTAACCAGTATCTTCTTAAAATCACTTTCCCAATTCAGTTTGTGAATTAGGGAATTAACATTTTCCAAGATATCACCTGCAAGAAGAAAAAAATATTAAATTTATGACTGCTCATTAAAAACAGATTCCATATTTGGTGGTAGAGATTATTAATGATAATATACACTGTTCTACAAGTTTTAAAGCTAGTTAAAATGATCAATGTTAATCAGTACACAATTTCAAATCATGTATTGTCTGTTTTAAGGCTCGTGATTGGTCATAGAATAATTGATATGCAAATACTTACCAGTCTGGATCACATCATTCTCTCCACCTGCCCTGAATGAACCCACAGTATCTCTGTTAATTAATAACCTGGGAATTTTTTTCCAAACTAACTCTGAAATGCTTGCAAAAGGTTCAACCTAAAAATATAATAAAACACTAAATGTGCTGTTTCTTTAATAGATATTTTACAAACAAAACTTTGTAACTTGGTGAAAATATTTTCTACCCACTAAGTAATGAAACCTTATAACCTGAGAATTTTCAAAAGATAGATCTTCCTTCTTCTGTGGTGAACTGAAAACGAACAGTTTGCCCCTAAAGTAAAAAAAAAAGTCCACCTTTTTGGACTGTGCTTGGTTTGTATCTGTTTCTTTTCCTAACACCGTGAAGGTCTTTTTTTTTTTTTTTATCTACAAAATTTGTAAGGGTTACAAATATTCTGAAAAATATCTAACATGACAAAATCAATACTACATTAACTACTGATATAAGAAAAAGGAAACTACATCAGTTAATTTATGATTATGTGCTTTTTGTGGACGAGTAAGATTTTGTCAGACATCAACTTATTAAACTTGAATAATAGGTCAATACTTCCTTCCTGGTATAACATCTATGTACAAAAACTACAGACCTTGTATAATTCAGTTTTAACACTGATGATATATAACTTGCATGTTATGGTGCTACAAATGACATCAGCTTTCTTGTCTTTCTTTTCTAAAATAAAATACAGGATCAAGACTAAATGATCGGTTACACAAATCATACAAGGCATAAAAAGTTAGGCTTACCTCTAATGATGTGCCCATTACAATTAACAGATCAGCACGAGGCATGTCTGTCATGTGGTACCAGAATCGTGCTGGAAGCTGCTCTCCAAAGAATGTAATGTCAGGTTTCACAACCCCCTTGAGAGAGAGATTCATTAAAAACGCTACTTTTACAGAGTAATAAAGCTCCAGAATTTCAAAAAACATCACTGATACTCTAAAATTATTGAATGAAACTGAAATTAATGGTACTTGTTAATTTCAGATCATTAACTATTTATTTCACCACAAGTCTATATATAGCATGGAGGTTTAAGTTACATTTACAATATAAAGTTGGTTTGATGAACTATTTATATACCTTAAAAATATTTAGTCACCTAGGAAAAGTAACTTTGTTGTTTATTAGCTTCTAGCCAATCTACAGATCAATATCCTGTTGGTATTAAATTATTTTATAAAATGTTTAGTGTTGTGGTGAAGTAAAAGCTATGAAAATATGAAATACTCGGTCATATTGTAATATAAAGAAAAAGTTTAGTGTCTACCTTTACTAGTAAACAAACTAAGACTGTTTATTTAGAGTAAATTATCATTTTCAACATTTTATAAATGTACCGTTTTATTAAGTTTGAAAAACTTTAGTGTATTGGATAATTGATGTAGAGTTAACAAACTAGTTTAAAAAGAGTCTGCTTAAATTCATTGAAACTGTTGTATGTACAAATATGACTTGGTTAACTAATGTTGTGGTAGCAGTTCTGGCTTATTAACTTTTGAGTTGTGCGATTTATATATAAAAAAAACAGTTACTGGCTTTTCATATTCTAATCTAAGTACAAATCATACATTAGTTTGTAACATTTTGGTTTCAATTTCCTTTAAAAGTTAATGTCTCAAATAACAATTTGTTTGTCAAAACATTTTATAAATTGTTTAAGTTTGGGATTTGTGAGAAACAAGAACATCTGATTAAATATTTCTTGATAGAAGTGAAAAGTACTTCAAGTATTTAATTATAAAGCAAATAGATCATTGAAATGATTTGTGGTTAAAATGTTCTATAATTTTTTTTTTCTCTCTCTAGGACAGGATATTTGCTGATGAGATACCAAACTGTAAAAAGCAGAGATGCAAGGTGTGTGTTTAAGTTTGGAAAAATAATAACAGTATTGTTCGAATGGATATTGGTACTATAGTTTGAAACTATATAGGTTAATAAATTCGTTAGTGTTCAGTGGACAAAACTAGAAAACTATGAAGTTTACTACTTATAATTTAGACTCTGCCGCTGTTATAATTATGTTTCAACTCTACGCATTAAACTTTTGTAACATACACAAAGAGTATTAATAGAAATCAACAACCAATGTCTGTTCTAAGAAGCATTAATTTACCAGATCAACTTCTTGAAGACTGATGCAGATAATTCTAATTGTTCATAAAAGTTTCCACGACATAGTTCTTCAACTCTCAAGCAGCTGGAGAATGTACTGGACACAGCACCTATGGATTTTTGAAACAGGTGCTGAAAACCATTGTCCACGTATGCTATATGGAAAGATGTAGGGAAGAGGGTGTGCTTTAAACATGACGGCACTTTGCAATAGAAACTAGGCTGCAGGGTGCTTTTGTTTATTTGTTATTAAAACAAATTACACAATTGGCTATCTGTACTGTCTACCATGGCTATCGAAACCTGATTTTTAGCATTACATATATATATATATATATAAGCCCTCAAACTTATGCTTAACCACCAGTCACCAAACAGAGCATGGCCATGTGTAGTGAGGCATTATATCATTTTAGTATAACATACTCTACCTCTGTTCATGGTATATCCATTTTTTTTTTTTACAGATCTTACAAAATATAAAACTTTCTCATCCTGCCATAATTCTTGCACCGCAGAAGGATTTCCACGATTAAAAATTTTGATGTACAAAAGAAAAATTTAATACATTACAAAAAAAATTTAGCAGAATACATCAAGACCTTGGAGAACCACAGATTGAAGCCTACGTAACAGGGAAAAAAGTTGCAATACCATGCTTCAGCTTTACAGCAACACTTGTTATTTCTTGGATATTAATTTACCAACACGAAATGTTACTTAAGAAGTTCTCACACAAAATTCTTATCATTTTCTTTGAATTTCTTATTTTTTAATGACTCAGAAACAAGACCCTTATGTGCCAAGGGTTGAAAAATTAGTATAACAAGTTTTCTTACTTTAATCTCCTCAGAAGAATATTTTGTTCCACACTTGATACAGGAAGCAGTGTTGAAAGAACCATGGGCTTCTACTAGTTTCTCTGATGGTATTCCTGCTACTGTAATAGTAGATCCACTATTGTTACTCCCAAGATTTCAAATATTTTATAAGCAGAAAACTTTTCAACTTTTAAGATCGAGTCATTTTTTATGTCTTTAAAAACATTGTTTTGGTAAGTTTCTGGTAAGAGAGCTCACAAAAACATTAAACTTGTTTTAGGCCAGTGTTGAAAATTGTTATGAAAATCAACTTAACCACAGATGGTCTTTTTTTTTCTTTTTCTTCTAATATTCATCTACATTTGTCCATTGCTGCTCAGAATCAGGGTGTGATTTTAAGCCACAGTGGACATGTGAAAAAAAAAAAAGACATCTGTAGTTAAGTTGATTTTTACACCAATGTTTAAGCCTATTGTTTTTTAATAGTTTGCTGGCTTTTGGCACTTAAAACTGTATCAGAACTGTTCTATCAACATAAGTATATATACATAGACAGTGGCATGCCATGACTGTTAGCAAGGTGTGCAAAAACTTCTTAGATGAGAGACAAAAATGTTGTCTACTTGTGTGTGTATATACAATAATGATTCACAAACCCTCAAAGCTAACAATAGCTCAATCAATAATACTTTATAACTAAAATTTAAGAACTTATTTGCAAATAGTAATAATATATATATACATATGTAATGTATTATAACCAAAATTGAACAGTACTTTACAAAATCCTGGTTTACTAGAACAAACTGAAGACAGGTCATTTTGTAAAGGCCAGTTTTATACTACTTGATACAGTAACAAGAGTGCACATATGCCACGTCATTGCAACTTCTGTAATGTTGTAGTTAGATACAACTGAAAGGTCGATAAAATAAAAATAATATATATATAATGTTATGAGATTTTAGCTATTTAGACTATAAACATTTGTGGTTTCTTGTTATAATTTGTAGTCATTTTTATGTTGGTTACGAGGTTGGTCAAATCAACCAAACCCTTACAGAGATACATTAGTGAAAATAACAGGTAAAATGTAAAATATTTTCTAAAAGAAAAAGTTTGATAATTATCTGGAGGTTATAAAGATTTTGCATGTGAAATCTGACAATTTTCTGATGCATAAAAGTAATTTTTATCTTCAAATCAAAATTACTTTGCATAGTCAACATTTGAAAAAAAAAATGGATGAGCAAAGCATTACATAAAAAATCTGACCTTTTGTGTACGAAAGCCTTGTAATGTTTACTGATAATCTGCAAAATTTTGTGAACATACGCTTACTGTATTAAAAGTTATAGTATGGAAACTATAACAAACACAAAATGGTTACAAGGTTGGTTCCTGGGACCAAGCCCACAGTGAGAGAGTTAATGGCCAGTTTCCATCATGAATGATTCAACTTATAATTGCACACACCTTAGCTACTGTTTTTAAACATAAGCCACATTGAGAGACACACCACTACAGGTTGCCATAGGCAATAGCACTGCATGGGTTGACCAGATTTTTAAATATGGGCCTATATATATATAGTTTCATATTTTTCGAAATTACTCAATTCTGGGACTTGTCACTGTATACAAATCAGAATTACATAATGTAAAATCAAAAATAAACTCAAATTTTCTTTGGAACTCTTGATAATAAAAAAACAACAACTTAGTGTACAATTTAAAATCCCTTCTTTTATTTTTAATTCTTTTAGACTCACTTGGAAGAACCAAAGATAAGTTCACAGATTGTGTTAAATTAGCATAACCAAGATTTATTTACTATGTATTAATATTTTTAGTGTAACTACAACTTTTCATGATCATTAACCACTACCGTGAAAGAGTAGGGTTACATTTTCAACACACAGAGAGTTCGAAAGGCCCTGCAGCAAGAGGTAAGAACGTGAATTTGATGGTAAGAAATTAACAACTTTGCAACGGTCTAATCCACCGAGTTAATTTTGAGCATTTTGAAAGATGAACAGAAAAATAAAACCTACAATTGGGAAAAAGAAATTGACTCTACAGAAGACATCTATTGTTAATGTAAGTATTTCTATCCTCTGATATACATGTGGTCTTTAATATATAGCTCAATGCATACACAGTTTCTTAAACCAAAGAATCAACACTTGGGATAGGAATACAGACAATAATGGTGCAGAATTAATAGTATACTGGTGCAATACATAAACATTACATGTCCATACAGTAATGAAGTACTACAGAGTGGAAATACTTTGTCACCTATGGAATGAAATTGAACAAAAACTTCTTTAAATTAGTGTACATTAGTTGGGGCACAGACCATGTACTTAAAAGATTAGGCATTCAAATAGTAAATTTTAAAAAAGTCCCCCTTTTCACAGTAAATGCTTATAGTAAAAACACTATTCATCATTAGAGCCCCATCTGTACCACGTCACATTGCACATGATAAAACTTACACCTTTCCAGTCCATCTATATTCTGAGTATACATTCTGAGCAATTTCTTCTTCTCATGTAAAAGTTTCACAAAATAATGGACTTCATTTGGGGAATAATTTCCTGGGTATAGTTCTTTGGCTAGTGCAAAAAAGGGTCTTTGGTCCATGTAGAAGTAATCAATGTCAAACACTGCCTCTGGATATGGCAAGTTATACTTCTGAATGTTATCATACAATCCTGTACCAGGAGACCTGTAATCCAAACATAGCAACAAGTCACTACACAGAAAATAATATAAGGTGTTCATTATAGCTATCTTTAGTTCAATTGTTTAATGATCTTAACAGATAATAATCTCTTCATCAAGTTCAAAAGAAGTCTACATTGTTGTTATAATGGTATACCAACAATATATGTAAATGAGCAAACAATGTTTTTATCAAGTCCAAAAGAAGCCTGCATAGTTGTCATCCTGGTGTAATGGCAATATACCTAACTGAACAAACTGTCATTATCAAGTCCAAAAGAAGCCTACATTGTTGTCATAGCAGTGTACTGAGGATTTTCTTAACAAGAACTGTTGCTAAGGGCACATCACTCATTTAATAGTTGTAAATTTTCTAAAACAAACAGTAAAAGTTTGAAACCTACGTCCCAATTTGCTGGGCCACAAACTTCTGGAATCGCTTCAATGGATTATGAAAACAGAATGAGCTCTTAAATCTCGGAAATTATACACTGTCATTTTTATAGTGTAAAGATATCATTGTTCATCAGCAGTTTTCCGAAAGACAGCTTTAAAGATGTACTCACTACTTAAAGTAACTGTTAATTCCAAACAGTTAACAAATAAACCTTAAATGTGAAATCAAACAGGAAAAATTCATTCAACTCTCTCATGCATTGTGTAAGGGTCTCCTAGCCATACCACAAACAAACCATCAAGGGAATGGGCAACAGAAAATATATTAACAGACCACTACCATACACACAGCTGGAAAAACTAGGGGCAATTTTTACACCTAGAGCAGGAATATCAACAAAAGAATATAATATATAATATATATCTGTGTGTGGTATGACTGGATTCCTTGAATGAAGTGTCTACAATCACAGATATGACACTCAACTTACAGAACTAATAGCTGCACATAAAAAGCGAGATGTTCTTTCTATTAGAGCTTATTCCAGACATAAACAACGTAATCTTGGTTGTCGTACTGTAAATTTTTAGGTTATATATATATTGTGTTTTATTAATAAATTTATACTGTCATAAGTTAGTTCTTTAGAATAAACTCATAACAATCATGTACAATTAAACGTGTGTAAGTTTGTTTTGGTTAACTGATGAAAAAAGTGCAAATTGTGTTTATAAAACACCACCAATGTTATACTGTGTTTAATCCCCCCCCCAACTTGATTTACCTTGACATATGACCCATGACCTTATAAAGTTTGAGCAAAATCCATCCACCCAATCTTTAATTTCACCTCTTGAACTCTTTGTGAGCCAACCTGGTTTTTTAACTTGTAGCTACCCTTTTCTTTCTATAAGGAATATGTTTACATTGAATATTTAAATACTTATCTTTAAAAAATTTCCACATCTGATCAATCAATGTCTCCAAATAACTCAGCTGCCCAATTTACATCCCTTCAAAATTTGCTTTTTTGAAACTTGTAACCAAAATATCATTATTCCTCATCTCAATGTGCAGCAAGACATTGAACCTAATAGAGCAATGGTCACTTACTGCCAGATGTTCCCTAAT